>NW_025334457.1:0-196297 GCF_014858855.1 Bufo gargarizans
TGTAACTCTATGGCACAATCGTATGGGCGGTGCGGAGGTAGGGCAACCGCGCGCACCTTATCGAATACATCCCGGTACTCTTCGTATTCAGGAGGCAACAGAGAGTCCGAGGAAGTACACAGCAACTTGACAGGCCCATGGATGCAACTAGCCCCACACTGCGGTGACCACGAGAGGATCTCGGCCGATCTCCAATCGAAAGTCGGATTATGCTTCTGGAGCCAGGGGTACCCCAAGACCACCGAGTAGTGTGGAGATGAAATCACCTGGAGACAGACCGACTCTCTGTGAACGGCACCAATGGCTATCCCCACTGGAAGGGTCTCATGAGTCACGTGTGACGGCAGAAGGGGTCTGCCGTCTATCGCCTCAAGAGCCAGTGGGGAACCTCGAGGCTGCAGAGGAATGGAATTGGCGGCAGCGAACACACTATCAATGAACAAACCACCAGCACCAGAGTCCACCAACGCCTGGGTCGTCACCGAGCCCCCGACCCAGGAGAGGACAACAGTGATCAGTGGTTTGTCAACACGGGAAACCGGGGACGAGGAGACTCCACCCAAGATCTGCCCCCGACAGGATCTCAGGTGCGAGCGTTTCCCGGACGGTTCGGACATGCCAACCGAAAATGCCCACCGAGACCAGAGTACATGCATCGGCCCTCGCGTCTCCGGAGTACCCTCTCCCCCTCGGACAGGCGAGCAAACCCCAGCTGCATGGGTTCACCCCCAGACAAGTCATCCCCAGGAGGCGTGGGAGGAGAGGGAGGCACGGGTGGGACAGCAAACGTAGGCGCCAATCTGTTAGAAGACCTCCGCAGGCTCTCCTTAAAGGAAGGTCTCTCCCTGAGTCTGGTGTCAATCAAAATCAGGAAAGAAATAAGAGACTCGAGCTCCACTGGTAGGTCCTTAGCTGCAACCTCATCCTTCAAGGCATCCGAGAGACCATGAGAGAAAGCAGCGACCAGAGCCTCATTATTCCAGCCCACCTCTGCTGCCAGGGTACGAAACTCAATGGCGTATTCAGCTACGGATCGTGAACCCTGTCTGATGGACATAAGGAGCTTCGCAGCAGAGGCAGCATGAGCCGGCACATCGAATACCTTCCGAAGAGAAGCAACAAAACCGGAAAACTCGGCAACCACCGGATTGTTGTTCTCCCATAAAGGGCTGGCCCAGGCCAAGGCCTTGTCCGAGAGCAGCGAGATCAAGAAGCCCACCTTTGATCTCTCAGTGGGAAAGGCATGTGGCAGCAACTCGAAATAAATGCCCACCTGGTTAAGGAAACCTCGGCACTGAGTTGGCTCTCCCCCAAAGCACTGTGGAAGGGGGGCAGAACCGGTCATACCCCGAGACACCGCAGGCGCAGCAACAGGTGTCAGGGTAGACTCTGGCGCAACAACCGGAGCGGCAGTAGGAGCGGGCCCAGGAGCGACAACCGACCCATCGGCAACGGAAGCGAAATGAGCCGTGCGTTCAAGCAGGGTTTGCAACGCCACAGCGAACCGACCCAACAGGTGATCCTGCTGATCAAGTCTGGCAACCAGCGTAGGTAGCGAGGATGGCCCTGTACCGTCAGAATTCATGGCTTGGTCCTAATGTCATGGAACCATGAACCAGACGTACAACAAGAGATAAGTGGAAATAAGAGGGCTTTATTGAAAATCAAGCTGTAAGCAAAAGTCCAAACGGATGGCTAAACCGAAGCAGGGTCTTGCGTAGCCAGAGGTCAGGAACCAGAGGGGTAGTCAGACGAAGCCTAGATCAGGAACCAGCAGGGTAGTCAGACGAAGCCAGGATCAGGAACCAGCGGGGTAGTCAGACGAAGCCAGGATCAGGAACCAGCGGGGTAGTCAGACGAGGCCAGGATCAGGAACCAGAAGCAGCAGCAGTCTTAGAAGCATGTGAACACAGGAGGACCAAGCAAGGAACTGAAGCCACAGACCTCCTATATATATGAGCTAGGCATCCAGCTCCTCCCAGTGGGAAGGAGAAGCCGCAGGGTGGGAGGCTACAAGAAACCCAGAAACCAAGATGGCCACCAGCACATGTCAAACGAAGGAGAACGGCAAGAAGGTAAGACCATGACACTGACAAGCTAACCTGGTGTCTTTGTTTCCTCTTTATGCTGCACTTCAATCTTGTAGTCGGACTTATGTTCAGCCAAAAAGTAGGTTAGAATCCTGGCAGCTCCAACATAGAGTCTCAACCAGTACAAACTAGAACTGCCCCACTTCCTTCTGGTAGCAAGCAGGACTGGCCCACTTCTGCCTGAAGGGGGGAGAATGGAATGGTAAGTTCCATTCTCTCTAAGGATAGCTCTGCCATTTACGATGCCACCTGCTGGTGAACCAGACACTTTATATGTAATAAGCAGTTACATAACAAGATTATGAATGCACATTGTGGAGGACCTGGAAAGACATACATAAGATGACATTATATTAACCCATTAGAGATAGTAGCAGGGTGCAGTAGTGGTAACACCACTCTGGGGTGTTACAGATTCAAGTTTGTTCAAGTAAAGCTGTTGAACTTTATAAAGTCTGGACTCGACTTATTGTCGACCTCCTACAACCGTCCCCTTTATTGCTGTGGAGCCTAACCCTGGGAAGGTATCCAGGTAGGAGCACCATGACACACACAACACTAGTAAGGCCGCATCACCACTTGGCATTCCTTAAAACCTGGAACATGATCGGCCCTACCTGGGGGTGGCACGTTGCGTAACTACTTGCATTCCCCATGTAATAACAATTCTAGATCTATTCTTATAACTTTATAATGTGTCATTCCTCTATTATTTCTACTAGACGTTTCTGAATGAATTGCCAGCAGTTTGCAACATGAAGGTGCAGTTGGGTGTTGCTAGTGTGTTTGTGCACAGTCTGTCACTATCCAATCAGTATTGCCAGTGCAATACTATGCAGGGACACAACCCCAGCTGGTAACATCCAGCTGGACCTTCATTGCAGACTACTAACAATTCATTCATAAACTTCTAATAGGAATGCAGCATATCAGGCCACATGGGTGAAGTGAGTGAGGGAGAGTGGTGGTGTGCCAAATGGGTGCAGTAGTTCTACTCACTTTCTTGTAGCTCCCAGTGGAGGGGAAGACAGCACTAAATCCTCCGGGGCACTCTGTTGCAGGGAACACCAGCCAGATGGAAGTTGAGGTGCCCTTGATGGTATAGGTGTTTAAGGTGCTTTGGTGGCTGGGCTGGGAATGACTGGCTGGAAACCCTACAAAATGATCCCTCCTCCTCCTGTGCCACATCCTCTTCCATCATCGCCAGCAGCATTTTTTCAAGGAGGCATAGAAGTGGGATAGTTACGCTGAGAACGGCGTTATCGGCACTGGCCATGTTGGTGGAGCACTCGAAACAGCGCAACAAGGAACACAGGTCTCGCATGGAGGCCCAGTCATTCGTGGTGAAGTGGTGCTGTTCCGCAGTGCGACTCACCCGTGCGTGCTGCAGCTGAAACTCCACTATCGCCTGCTGCTGCTCGCACAGTCTGGCCAGCATGTGCAAGGTGGAGTTCCATCTTGTGGGCACGTCGCATATGAGGCAGTGAGCGGGAAGGCCAAAGTTACGCTGCAGCGCTGACAGGCGAGCAGCAGCAGGGTGAGAACGCCGAAAGCGTGCACAGACGGCCCGCACTTTATGCAGCAGCTCTGACATATCGGGGTAATTTTTAAGGAATCTCTGCACCACCAAGTTCAGCACATGCACCAGGCAAGGGATGTGCGTCAAACCGGCTAGTCTCAGAACTGCTACGAGATTTCACCCATTATTGCACACTACCAAGCCGGGCTTTAGGCTCACTGGCACCAACCACTCATCGGTCTGTTGTTCAAGGCCTTTCCACAGCTCCTGCGCGGTGTGGGGCCTGTCCCCCAAACAGATAAGTTTTAAAACTGCCTGCTGTCATTTACCCCTTGCTGTGCTGAAGTTGGTGGTGAAGGTGTTACGCCGGACGGATGAGGAGCTGGTAGAGTAGGAGGAGGAAGCAACAAAGGCAAACTGAAGCGCCCTCCAATCCTCAGTGGTGGAAGGACATGCGCCAAACTGCTATCCGCCTCAGGCCCAGCCGCCACTGCATTTACCCAGTGTGCTGTTATGGAGATAAAACGTCCCTGACCGTGATTACTGGTCCACAAATCCGTAGGCAGGTGCACCTTGCCACAGATGGCGTTGCGCAGTGCACACCTGATTTTGTCCCCTACTTGGTTGTGCAGGGAAGGGATGGCTCGCCTGGAAAAGTAGTGGCGGCTGGGCACGACGTACTGTGGGACAGCCACCGCCATAAGGCCTTTAAAACCAGCATTTCAAAGGCCAGTAATTTAGAAATGCTGGCATTTAGGGCTAGTGATCGCGGGTGCGTAGTGGGGTACTTTCTCTTCCTCTCTAGCGTTTGGGAGATGGAGAGCTTCCGTGGGACATTGTGGAGATGCTTGGTTACCCAGGTGGTGGTGTTGCTGGCAGATCCTCTGTTTGCGGGGTGCCAGGTGGCACTGTCACTCCAGAGGTGGATGAAGAGGCCGCGACTGCAGCAGAAGAGGAAGCAGGAGGAGCCAGAGACCTTTCTTGGTTTTTGAGGTGTCTACTAAACTGCAGCTCGTGCTTTGCACTTAAATGCCTGGTCATGCAGGTTGTGCTCAGGTTGAGAATGTTTATGCCTCGCTTCAGGCTCTGATTGCACAGCGTGCAAACCACTCGTGTCTTGTCGTCAGCACATTGTCTGAAGAACTGCCATGCTAGGGAACTCCTTGGAGCTGGCTTTGATGTGCTCGGTCCCTTGCTGCGGTCTAGAGGACAGCCGCTCCGCTTTTGCACCCTGCTCCCTCTTCTGCTGGGCTGGTGGCTCTGTGCAACCACCGCCTCAGGTCACTCGCATGACCTTGATTCCATGTGGGGTCGAGGGCCTCATCGTCCTCCACATCATCTTCCACCCAGTCTCCACTCCTGCCCTCCTTGTCGGTCTGCACACTTTCGAAAGCCCTAGCAGTTGACACCTTTGTTTCGTCATCATCCGAGACGTGCTGTGATGGTTTTCCCATGTACTCATCTTGAAACATAAGTGGTTGGGCATCGGTCCACTGAATCTCTTCCACTTCTGGGGCAGGGCTATGTGGATGGCCCTGGGAACCTTTGCTAACAGAGTCATCAAAAAGCAGAAGAGACTGCTGCATGACTTGGGGTTCAGACTGCTTGGCTGAATTGCAAGAGGGTGAGGTGAAAGACTGATGGACATCGGCTGCAGGTGCCAACTGTGCTCTTTTAGCAGGAGACTGGGTGAAGGAACTGGAGCCACTGTCAGCAACCCAATCTACTATCGCCTGTACTTGTTCAGGCCTCACCATTCGTAGAGCCGCATTAGGCCCGACCAAATACCGCTGCAGGTTCTGTCGCTTACTCGCTCCTGAGGAAGGGGTTTCACTTGTGCGTGTAGCTGGCACAGATCGACCACGTCCTCTCCCTGCAACAAATGCTCCACCAGCAGCACCACGACCTGGGCCACGTCCCTTATTTGACGCTCTACTCATATTTTTTTAATTTAGGATCTTGCCCTAAATGGGTGTTTAATTAATAGTAGAATAGAACGACAGTATGTACATGGCGTATCTCACACGGCCTGAACCAGACTAGGCCTCAATAAAAGATTTGTGCCCAAAATGCCTGCATTTCAAATACCTGAATAAAACCCCTGTATATAAAGAATGTATCTTACACGCCCTGATCCAAAATAGGCATCAATTAAAGATTAGTGCCCAAAATGGCTGTATTTTAAATACCTGAATAAAACCCCTGTATATAAAGAATGTATCTCACACGCCCTGACCCACACTAGGCCTCAATTAAAGATTTGTGCACAAAATGGCGGTATTTCGAATATCTGAATATAACCCAAATATATAAAGGGTGTATCTCACAATGACTTCTGCAGCAAATGGTGCCAAATATTTTTTTTTTTTGCCCACAACGGGTGTTAGTTTAATAACTGATTATGACAGCAGTATATATCCCTGGAATTTCAAATGTCTTGATACTGCAAAGGGCGCAAAATTTGTGTATTTTGCCCCAAAAAGGGTGTTTTATTAATAGAATAATAAAACCCATGTATATAAAGGGTGTATTTCACACTCCCTGACCTACACTAGGCCTCAACTAAAGATTTGTGCACCAAATGACGGTATTTCAAATACTTAAATAGAACCCCTTTATTTAAAGGGTGTATCTCACACGCCCTGACCCACACTAGGCCTCAAGTAAAGATTTGGGCCCAAAATGGCTGTATTTCAAATACCTGAAAAAAAACAGTATATAAAGAATGTATCTCACACGCCCTGATCCAAAATAGGCCTCAATTAAAGATTTGTGCCCTAAATGGCTGTATTTCAAATACCTGAATAGAACCCCTGTATTTAAAGGGTGTATCTCACACGCCCTGACCCACACTAGGCCGCAATTAAAGGTTTGTGCACAAAATGGCGGTATTTCAAGTAACTGAATATAACCCAAATATAGAAAGGGTGTATCTCACAATGACACCTGCAGCAAAGGCTGCCAAATGATTTCCTTTTGCCCACAACGGGTGTGTGTTTAATAACTGAATATGACAGCAGTATATAACCCTTGAATTTCACACGTGCTGATGCTGCAATGGCTGTAAATTTGTGTATTTTGGCCAAAAAGTGTGTTTTTAAAACCCCAGAAAATAATGGCTGTATTTCTAGCTTAAATTGCACACTGACTAATCCAGATTCTTTACAGTTCGGGTTCGCTCAACCCTACCCAGAAGGCGTTTAGTGAAAATGGATAATTCTGCGCACTAATCATCCAGTTGTGTCCAGGTACCTTTAAGTTCCTCCTGGTCACTGGTGCTGGTGAAGTCCCTTGGCTAGACTCAGCTCTAATCTTCACTAGTGTTGATCACGAATATTCGAATTGCGAATTTTAATCGTGAATATCGGCATTTCGAGAATTCGCGAATATTTCGAATATCGAAAAATATATTCGTAATTGCGAATATTAGATTTTTTTTAAATACCAGTTCATGCGAATTCTTATGCAAATGTTCGAATATATGGCGAATATTCGCCCAAATATTCGCGAAATATTGCGAATTCGAATATTGCCCCTGCCGCTCATCACTAATCTTCACTAGACTTGCTTTATATTCGTACACAGACTCACTTGTCTGTGCTGGGCTACTGTGACTACTTGGTCCGTCCTCTCCAGGATTGATCAGGGCCCAGAGGAAAGAAAGGCAGCTACATCTTGGACTGAGCCTGCTCCGCTCCTCCATACACTTCCTACTCCTCTCACAACTAACTTTATTAACAAACCCCAGACTATATATATATATATTATTTTTTTTTATTTAACAACTTTATTGGTATATAAAACAAATACACATGGAAAAAGTATTTGAGTAGTAATTCAATATAATTAATATTTTTTTCCCCCAACCCGACGTTTTTTTTCTCCTTTTTCTCCTTTTTCTCCTTTTTCCCATACTCCTTTCTCAGGTTCGCAATGTTGCTGACCATTATTCCCCTCATATAGGCCTTAAAGGTATCCCATATCACCTGGGTTTTTGTTGAGCCATAATTAGTATCCCAAAATCGGTTAATTTCCTTTTCTATTGTTTCATGGCTCTTTATTACTGATAACTAGAGTTGAGCGAACACCTGGATGTTCGGGTTCGAGAAGTTCGGCCGAACATCCCGGAAATGTTCGGGTTCGGGATCCGAACCCGATCCGAACTTCGTCCCGAACCCGAACCCCATTGAAGTCAATGGGGACCCGAACTTTTCGGCACTAAAAAGGCTGTAAAACAGCCCAGGAAAGAGCTAGAGGGCTGCAAAAGGCAGCAACATGTAGGTAAATCCCCTGCAAACAAATGTGGATAGGGAAATGAATTAAAATAAAAATTAAATAAATAAAAATTAACCAAAATCAATTGGAGAGAGGTTCCATAGCAGAGAATCTGGCTTCCCGTCACCCACCACTGGAACAGTCCATTCTCAGATATTTAGGCCCCGGCACCCAGGCAGAGGAGAGAGGTCCCGTAACAGAGAATCTGTCTTCATGTCAGCAGAGAATCAGTCTGCATGTCATAGCAGAGAATGAGGCTTCACGTCAGCCACCACTGCAACAGTCCATTGGCATATATTTAGGCCCAGCACCCAGGCAGAGGAGGGAGGTCCCGTAACAGAGAATCTGTCTTCATGTCAGCAGAGAATTAGTCTGCATGTCATAGCAGAGAATGAGGCTTCACGTCAGCCACCACTGCAACAGTCCATTGGCATATATTTAGGCCCAGCACCCAGGCAGAGGAGGGAGGTCCCGTAACAGAGAATCTGTCTTCATGTCAGCAGAGAATTAGTCTGCATGTCATAGCAGAGAATGAGGCTTCACGTCAGCCACCACTGCAACAGTCCATTGGCATATATTTAGGCCCAGCACCCAGGCAGAGGAGGGAGGTCCCGTAACAGAGAATCTGTCTTCATGTCAGCAGAGAATTAGTCTGCATGTCATAGCAGAGAATGAGGCTTCACGTCAGCCACCACTGCAACAGTCCATTGGCATATATTTAGGCCCAGCACCCAGGCAGAGGAGGGAGGTCCCGTAACAGAGAATCTGGCTTCATGTCAGCAGAGAATCAGTCTTCATATCATAGCAGAGAATCAGGCTTCACGTCACCCACCACTGTAAGAGTCAATTTTCATAAATTTAGGCCCAGAACCCAGGCAGAGGAGAAAGGTCCCGTAACAGACAATCTGGCTTCATGTCAGCAGAGAATCAGTCTTCATATCATAGCAGAGAATCAGGCTTCACGTCACCCACCACTGTAAGAGTCAATTTTCATAAATTTAGGCCCAGAACCCAGGCAGAGGAGAAAGGTCCCGTAACAGACAATCTGGCTTCATGTCAGCAGAGAATCAGTCTTCATATCATAGCAGAGAATCAGGCTTCACGTCACCCACCACTGCAACAGTCCATTGGCATATATTTAGGCCTAGCACACAGGCAGAGCAGAGAGGTCCCGTAACAGACAATCTGGCTTCATGACAGCAGAGAATCAGTCTGCATGTCATAGCAGAGAATGAGGCTTCACGTCAGCCACCACTGCAACAGTCCATTGGCATATATTTAGGCCCAGCACCCAGGCAGAGGAGGGAGGTCCCGTAACAGAGAATCTGTCTTCATGTCAGCAGAGAATTAGTCTGCATGTCATAGCAGAGAATGAGGCTTCACGTCAGCCACCACTGCAACAGTCCATTGGCATATATTTAGGCCCAGCACCCAGGCAGAGGAGGGAGGTCCCGTAACAGAGAATCTGTCTTCATGTCAGCAGAGAATTAGTCTGCATGTCATAGCAGAGAATGAGGCTTCACGTCAGCCACCACTGCAACAGTCCATTGGCATATATTTAGGCCCAGCACCCAGGCAGAGGAGGGAGGTCCCGTAACAGAGAATCTGGCTTCATGTCAGCAGAGAATCAGTCTTCATATCATAGCAGAGAATCAGGCTTCACGTCACCCACCACTGTAAGAGTCAATTTTCATAAATTTAGGCCCAGAACCCAGGCAGAGGAGAAAGGTCCCGTAACAGACAATCTGGCTTCATGTCAGCAGAGAATCAGTCTTCATATCATAGCAGAGAATCAGGCTTCACGTCACCCACCACTGTAAGAGTCAATTTTCAAAAATTTAGGCCCAGAACCCAGGCAGAGGAGAAAGGTCCCGTAACAGACAATCTGGCTTCATGTCAGCAGAGAATCAGTCTTCATATCATAGCAGAGAATCAGGCTTCACGTCACCCACCACTGTAAGAGTCAATTTTCATAAATTTAGGCCCAGAACCCAGGCAGAGGAGAAAGGTCCCGTAACAGACAATCTGGCTTCATGTCAGCAGAGAATCAGTCTTCATATCATAGCAGAGAATCAGGCTTCACGTCACCCACCACTGTAAGAGTCAATTTTCATAAATTTAGGCCCAGAACCCAGGCAGAGGAGAAAGGTCCCGTAACAGACAATCTGGCTTCATGTCAGCAGAGAATCAGTCTTCATATCATAGCAGAGAATGAGGCTTCACGTCAGCCACCACTGCAACAGTCCATTGGCATATATTTAGGCCCAGCACCCAGGCAGAGGAGGGAGGTCCCGTAACAGAGAATCTGTCTTCATGTCAGCAGAGAATTAGTCTGCATGTCATAGCAGAGAATGAGGCTTCACGTCAGCCACCACTGCAACAGTCCATTGGCATATATTTAGGCCCAGCACCCAGGCAGAGGAGGGAGGTCCCGTAACAGACAATCTGGCTTCATGTCAGCAGAGAATCAGTCTTCATATCATAGCAGAGAATCAGGCTTCACGTCACCCACCACTGTAAGAGTCAATTTTCATAAATTTAGGCCCAGAACCCAGGCAGAGGAGAAAGGTCCCGTAACAGACAATCTGGCTTCATGTCAGCAGAGAATTAGTCTGCATGTCATAGCAGAGAATGAGGCTTCATGTCAGCCACCACTGCAACAGTCCATTGGCATATATTTAGGCCTAGCACACAGGCAGAGGAGAGGTTCATTCAACTTTGGGTAGCATCGCAATATAATGGTAAAATGAAAATAAAAATAGGATTGAATGAGGAAGTGCCCTGGAGTCCAATAATATATGGTTATGGGGAGGTAGTTAATGTCTAATCTGGACAAGGGACGGACAGGTCCTGTGGGATCCATGCCTGGTTCATTTTTATGAACGTCAGCTTGTCCACATTGGCTGTAGACAGGCGGCTGCGTTTGTCTGTAATGACGCCCCCTGCCGTGCTGAATACACGTTCAGACAAAACGCTGGCTGCCGGGCAGGCCAGCACCTCCAAGGCATAAAAGGCTAGCTCTGGCCACGTGGACAATTTAGAGACCCAGAAGTTGAATGGGGCCGAACCATCAGTCAGTACGTGGAGGGGTGTGCACACGTACTGTTCCACCATGTTAGTGAAATGTTGCCTCCTGCTAACACGTTGCGTATCAGGTGGTGGTGCAGTTAGCTGTGGCGTGTTGACAAAAGTTTTCCACATCTCTGCCATGCTAACCCTGCCCTCAGAGGAGCTGGCCGTGACACAGCTGCCTTGGCGACCTCTTGCTCCTCCTCTGCCTTGGCCTTGGGCTTCCACTTGTTCCCCTGTGACATTTGGGAATGCTCTCAGTAGCGCGTCTACCAACGTGCGCTTGTACTCGCGCATCTTCCTATCACGCTCCAGTGCAGGAAGTAAGGTGGGCACATTGTCTTTGTAGCGTGGATCCAGCAGGGTGGCAACCCAGTAGTCCGCACAGGTTAAAATGTGGGCAACTCTGCTGTCGTTGCGCAGGCACTGCAGCATGTAGTCGCTCATGTGTGCCAGGCTGCCCAGGGATAAGGACAAGCTGTCCTCTGTGGGAGGCGTATCGTCATCGTCCTGCCTTTCCCCCCAGCCACGCACCAGTGATGGACCCGAGCTGCGTTGGGTGCCACCCCGCTGTGACCATGCTTCATCCTCATCCTCCTCCACCTCCTCCTCATCCTCGTCCTCCTCGTCCTCCAGTAGTGGGCCCTGGCTGGCCACATTTGTACCTGGCCTCTGCTGTTGCAAAAAACCTCCCTCTGAGTCACTTCGAAGAGACTGGCCTGAAAGTGCTAAAAATGACCCCTCTTCCTCATCCTCCTCCTCCTCCTCCTCCTGGGCCACCTCCTGTTCCATCATCGCCCTAAGTGTTTTCTCAAGGAGACATAGAAGTGGTATTGTAACGCTGATAACGGTGTCATCGCCACTGGCCATGTTGGTGGAGTACTCGAAACAGCGCAACAGGGCACACAGGTCTCGCATGGAGGCCCAGTCATTGGTGGTGAAGTGGTGCTGTTCTGTAGTGCGACTGACCCGTGCGTGCTGCAGCTGAAACTCCACTATGGCCTGCTGCTGCTCGCACAGTCTGTCCAGCATGTGCAAGGTGGAGTTCCACCTGGTGGGCACGTCGCATATGAGGCGGTGAGCGGGAAGGCCGAAGTTACGCTGTAGCGCAGACAGGCGAGCAGCGGCAGGATGTGAACGCCGGAAGCGCGAACAGACGGCCCGCACTTTATGCAGCAGCTCTGACATGTCGGGGTAGTTGTGAATGAACTTCTGCACCACCAAATTCAGCACATGCGCCAAGCAAGGGATGTGCGTCAAATTGGCTAGTCCCAGAGCTGCAACGAGATTTCGCCCATTATCACACACCACCAGGCCGGGCTTGAGGCTCACCGGCAGCAACCACTCGTCGGTCTGTTGTTCAATACCCCGCCACAACTCCTGTGCGGTGTGGGGCCTGTCCCCCAAACATATGAGTTTCAGAATGGCCTGCTGACGTTTACCCCGGGCTGTGCTGAAGTTGGTGGTGAAGGTGTGTGGCTGACTGGATGAGCAGGTGGAAGAAGAGGAGGAGGAAGCCGAGAAGGAGGAGGTGGCAACAGGAGGCAAAGAATGTTGCCCTGCGATCCTTGGCGGCGGAAGGACGTGCGCCAAACAGCTCTCCGCCTGGGGCCCAGCTGCCACTACATTTACCCAGTGTGCAGTTAGGGAGATATAGCGTCCCTGGCCGTGCTTACTGGTCCACGTATCTGTGGTTAGGTGGACCTTGCCACAGATGGCGTTGCGCAGTGCACACTTGATTTTATCGGATACTTGGTTGTGCAGGGAAGGCACGGCTCTCTTGGAGAAGTAGTGGCGGCTGGGAACAACATACTGTGGGACAGCAAGCGACATGAGCTGTTTGAAGCTGTCTGTGTCCACCAGCCTAAATGACAGCATTTCATAGGCCAGTAGTTTAGAAATGCTGGCATTCAGGGCCAGGGATCGAGGGTGGCTAGGTGGGAATTTACGCTTTCTATCAAATGTTTGTGAGATGGAGAGCTGAACGCTGGCGTGTGACATGGTTGAGACGCTTGGTGACGGAGGTGGTGGTGGTGGTGTTGGTGGTACATCCCCTGTTTGCTGGGCGGCAGGTGCCAACGTTCCTCCAGAGGCGGAGGAAGAGGCCGAGGCGGCAGCAGCAGAATAGGCCGAGGCGGCAGCAGCAGAAGAGGTAGCAGGGGGAGCCTGAGTGACTTCCTTGGTTTTAAGGTGTTTACTCCACTGCAGTTCATGCTTTGCATGCAGGTGCCTGGTCATGCAGGTTGTGCTCAGGTTCAGAACGTTAATGCCTCGCTTCAGGCTCTGATGGCACAGCGTGCAAACCACTCGGGTCTTGTCGTCAGCACATTGTTTGAAGAAGTGCCATGCCAGGGAACTCCTTGAAGCTGCCTTTGGGGTGCTCGGTCCCAGATGGCGGCGGTCAGTAGCAGGCGGAGTCTCTTGGCGGCGGGTGTTCTGCTTTTGCCCACTGCTCCCTCTTTTGCTACGCTGTTGGCTCGGTCTCACCACTGCCTCTTCCTCCGAACTGTGAAAGTCAGTGGCACGACCTTCATTCCATGTGGGGTCTAGGACCTCATCGTCCCCTGCATCGTCTTCCACCCAGTCTTGATCCCTGACCTCCTGTTCAGTCTGCACACTGCAGAAAGACGCAGCAGTTGGCACCTGTGTTTCGTCATCATCAGAGACATGCTGAGGTGGTATTCCCATGTCCTCATCATCAGGAAACATAAGTGGTTGTGCGTCAGTGCATTCTATGTCTTTCACCGCTGGGGAAGGGCTAGGTGGATGCCCTTGGGAAACCCTGCCAGCGGAGTCTTCAAACAGCATAAGAGACTGCTGCATAACTTGAGGCTGAGACAGTTTCCCTGGTATGCATGGGGGTGATGTGACAGACTGATGGGGTTGGTTTTCAGGCGCCATCTGTGCGCTTTCTGCAGAAGACTGGGTGGGAGATAATGTGAACGTGCTGGATCCACTGTCGGCCACCCAATTGACTAATGCCTGTACCTGCTCAGGCCTTACCATCCTTAGAACGGCATTGGGCCCCACCATATATCGCTGTAAATTCTGGCGGCTACTGGGACCTGAGGTAGTTGGTACACTAGGACGTGTGGATGTGGCAGAACGGCCACGTCCTCTCCCAGCACCAGAGGGTCCACTAACACCACCACGACCATGTCCACGTCCGCGTCCCTTACTAGATGTTTTTCTCATTGTTATGGTTCACCACAACAACAAATATATTATTTGGCACAATGTATTGTATTCAAATTCAGCGGGATATAAATTTGAGGCCTAGTATTTAGGCGCTGGGTGACCGGTATGGATTTAGTGACAGAATTAGACTTGGAAATGCACAGAAGCGTGTGTGTGAAGTTATTCTGAATGACCCAATGTGCACCTTGAATATTATATACCCTTTTTGGGATAGATTTCAAATAGCTCTGATATAGCAGGAACCACTAAATTATGAAATTGCTAAATTGGGAATTGTACTTCAACCCAGAACAAAAAATGTGCTTTGACGGGCACTAAATAACTTTCCCAGCTACAACAGTACAGCGGTGGGTAACGAGAGATTTAGAGGGATTTAAATTTGAGGCCTAGTATTTAGGCGCTGGGTGACAGGTATGGGTTTAGTGACAGAATTAGACTTGGAAATACACAGTAGCGGGTGTGTGTGAAGTTATTCTGAATGACCCTATGTGCACCTTCAATATTATATACCCTTTTAGGGATAGATTTCAAATAGCTCTGATATAGCAGAAACCACTAAATTATGAAATTGCTAAATTGGGAATTGTACTTCAACCCAGAACAAAAAATGTGCTTTGACGGGCACTAAATAACTTTCCCAGCTACAACAGGACAACGGTAACGAGAGATTTAGAGGGATTTAAATTTGAGGCCTAGTATTTAGGCGCTGGGTGACAGGTATGGGTTTAGTGACAGAATTAGACTTGGAAATACACAGTAGCGGGTGTGTGTGAAGTTATTCTGAATGACCCTATGTGCACCTTCAATATTATATACCCTTTTTGGGATAGATTTCAAATAGCTCTGATATAGCAGGAACCACTAAATTATGAAATTGCTAAATTGGGAATTGTACTTCAACCCAGAACAAAAAATGTGCTTTGACGGACACTAAATATCTTGCCCAGCAACAACAGTACAGCGGTGGGTAACGAGAGATTTAGAGGGAATTAAATTTGAGGCCTAGTATTTAGGCGCTGGGTCACCGGTATGGATTTAGTGACAGAATTAGACTTGGAAATACACAGTAGCGGGTGTGTGTGAAGTTATTCTGAATGACCCTATGTGCACCTTCAATATTATATACCCTTTTTGGGATAGATTTCAAATAGCTCTGATATAGCAGGAACCACTAAATTATGAAATTGCTAAATTGGGAATTGTACTTCAACCCAGAACAAAAAATGTGCTTTGACGGGCACTAAATAACTTTCCCAGCTACAACAGGACAACGGTAACGAGAGATTTAGAGGGATTTAAATTTGAGGCCTAGTATTTAGGCGCTGGGTGACAGGTATGGGTTTAGTGACAGAATTAGACTTGGAAATACACAGTAGCGGGTGTGTGTGAAGTTATTCTGAATGACCCTATGTGCACCTTCAATATTATATACCCTTTTATGGATAGATTTCAAATAGCTCTGATATAGCAGAAACCACTAAATTATGAAATTGCTAAATTGGGAATTGTACTTCAACCCAGAACAAAAAATGTGCTTTGACGGACACTAAATATCTTGCCCAGCAACAACAGTACAGCGGTGGGTAACGAGAGATTTAGAGGGAATTAAATTTGAGGCCTAGTATTTAGGCGCTGGGTCACCGGTATGGATTTAGTGACAGAATTAGACTTGGAAATACACAGTAGCGGGTGTGTGTGAAGTTATTCTGAATGACCCTATGTGCACCTTCAATATTATATACCCTTTTTGGGATAGATTTCAAATAGCTCTGATATAGCAGGAACCACTAAATTATGAAATTGCTAAATTGGGAATTGTACTTCAACCCAGAACAAAAAATGTGCTTTGACGGGCACTAAATAACTTTCCCAGCTACAACAGGACAACGGTAACGAGAGATTTAGAGGGATTTAAATTTGAGGCCTAGTATTTAGGCGCTGGGTGACAGGTATGGGTTTAGTGACAGAATTAGACTTGGAAATACACAGTAGCGGGTGTGTGTGAAGTTATTCTGAATGACCCTATGTGCACCTTCAATATTATATACCCTTTTTGGGATAGATTTCAAATAGCTCTGATATAGCAGGAACCACTAAATTATGAAATTGCTAAATTGGGAATTGTATTTCAACCCAGAACAAGAAATGTGCTTGAACGGACACTAAATAACTCGCCCAGCTACAGCACTAGGGACAGATTTAGCTGGATATAAATTTGAGGCCTAGTATTTAGGCGCTGGGTGACCGGTATGGATTTAGTGACAGAATTAGACTGGGATATGGCCAAAAAATGAACAGACTATTGCTGGTTAAATGCACTTGGTGTGACAGCTTCACCCTGATGTAGGCTTTAGCCAAAAAACAACCACACCATTGAGGGTTAAATGCACTTGGTCGCAGCTTGTGCTGGCGCACCACAAGACACAAAATGGCCGCCGATCACCCCAGAAAAATGAGACTGACAAACGGTCTGTGCAGCCTAAAAACAGTGAGCAATTGAGTATCAGCAGCTCAATGGTCCACAGCTGCAGATCGATCAGTTAATCAAGTCCTTTGGAGGAGTTAATCTGCCTAATCTCGCCCTACTGTCGCAGCCGCAACCTCTCCCTACGCTAATCAGAGCAGAGTGACGGGCGGCGCTATGTGACTCCAGCTTAAATAGAGGCTGGGTCACATGGTGCTCTGGCCAATCACAGCCATGCCAATAGTAGGCATGGCTGTGATGGCCTCTTGGGGCAAGTAGTATGACGCTTGTTGATTGGCTGCTTTGCAGCCTTTCAAAAAGCGCCAAGAAAGCGTCACAAAAGCGCGAAGAAAGCGACGAACACCGAACCCGAACCCGGACTTTTACGAAAATGTCCGGGTTCGGGTCCGTGTCACGGACACCCCAAAATTCGGTACGAACCCGAACTATACAGTTCGAGTTCGCTCATCCCTACTGATAACCAATAGGGGTTTAATCTAAATGGGGGCCTCTCTATATATTTATCGTGGGTCAGACAAAGTTCAAGGGATAGGGGTAGATGGTCCGAGAATGACCTTGTCTCGTACTTCATTCGTTTTACATATCTCAAATATTTTCTATTCATCAGGGCAAGGTCTATTCTGGACATAGATCTATCTACCTGATTACAAATCGTCCCTAATCAATCCCACATCGGCTTGAATTAACCCAAGCTGGGTTATGATGACTTGTATTAAATCCCCATTCTATTTTACTGCAAGTAATATTTCTTTTAGCGGGGAAGAGTTGGTGTTAGACATATCTTCTCCCTCTATTCCCTCTTCCCCTTGGGGATACCCGGAGACTTTTTGTGGTTCTGCTTCCATCGCCTCAAAATTATCAGTTCTTTTAGAACTAGTGTCCTTTTGCCCACCTCTTGTATTAACCCTTGGGGACCTAAAAAATTGGTCTATTTTTGTTCCTTCAAAGGATTTTTTCCCAGACTATATATAATATGTTGCGCCAGCACCACCTGAGGGCGAATAGATGCGATGACAATGCCAGCCTGATATTAGTAAATACAATATATAAAATATGACAGTTAGCAGCGAAAGTTTAAAGTGTCCACATATAGCACATAGGGGGCACTGCAGGAATAATAGAGAATGATAACAAAGAGTCATAGATATAGATGCTCCAGAATTGTTATAACACAGTGAATGCAAGTAGTTACTAAAACAGATATGTCCAGACAGGTGACATGTCCCTTTAAGGTTCAACATTTACTTTAAGAACTCTCTGCTTCCCCGACAGTATAAATCAGACTCTTTCCATTTGGTATTATTTTCAGTAAATGGCCTGACTCCATATAATAATTTACACAGCCCTGTATCTCTATTATTCCGTTATTACGTCCCGGGAATGCAGAACGGCGTTCTCCACTGCTGCAATCTGCCAGACCATCACAGCATGAGAACTATTTTTCATTCAGTTTTTTCTTAATTTGAAATGTCTCGTTCTGCTCGGATCACAGCTGAAACAGAATTACAAGATAATTATTGTTTAAAAACAATCCATTTTGCAAAAATAAAATCAAAGGGATTTGTGAAATAACCGATGCACCTTACCAGCTTTAGTGCCTATAGAAATAATGGACACAATGCAGCAGTGCAGTAAAGCATGCAACCGCCAGAAAGCAGGGCAGTCATCCAACATTGGTAATATTTAGTTTGTTTTTAGGATGTATTTTGGAGACTTGAAGAGGAACAGAAGGTCAAATAATTTTTTTTTCTATAGAATTTTTGTTCTGGGAGATCTAGAGCTGGGGAAGATCTAGAGATGAGACCAAAGAATGTTGTTCTGGAATTAGTTTTCTAGAGTGAAACCTCTCCCTGAAAAGGCAACCTCTCTACAAAGACTATGCCATTATCTAAACATGTACTGCCCCTCTGGAAGACCTTTTTTCCAATTAAATGTTGGGTGTTCAGCTATGACATTTAAAGGGGTTGCCTCACTTCAGCATATGGCAGTTATAATGTAGAGAAGGTTAATACCAGGCACCTACTAATGTATTGTGATGGTCAAAATTACTTCCTTATACATTGTTTGTTTCCATGGTTACAACCACCCTGCAATCCATCAGTGGTGATCATGCTTGCACACTATAGAAAAAACTGCCGGCCTCTCTGGTGACCGGGACTGTGGGAGTGCACATAGTCTAGTACTTTTCTCTATAGTATGTAAGCATGACCACCACGCCTACATTGCTGGGTGGTCGTAAACCTGGAACAGAGTAGTGTACAATATGATGGAAAAATTAATCTAGCCACCAAAGGAGGTAATATGTAAGTAAGTGCCTTGTATTTACTTTCTCTACGTGATAAATGTAATTTGCTGAAGTCAGACAACCCCTTTAATGGTGCAATCATTCAGAATAATTTGTGTTTTTTAAGATGTACACTGCCCGGCCAAAATAAACGTCACCACCTGGATTTAAATAAGCAAATAGGTAAGAGTCTCCCAGTTGCTCAGGTCTAGGTTCAGCAACATTATGTGCCCAAAGAAAGAGGTCAGCTGACTACCTGAATATACTGAATGACCAGGTTATTCCATCAATGGATGTTTTCTTGCCTGATGGCACGGGCATATTCCAAGATGACAATGCCAGGATTCATCGTGCTCAAATTGTGAAAGAGTGGTTCAGGAAGAAAGAGAAAATTTTTTTACACATACAGTCAGGTCCATAAATATTGGGACATGGACACAATTCAAAATTTTTTGGCTCTATACACCACCACAATGGATTTGAAATGAAACAGACAAGATGTGCTTTACCTGCAGACTGTCAGCTGTAATTTGAGGGTATTTACATCCAAATCAGGTAAACGGTGCAGGAATTACAGCAGTTTGCATCTGTGCCTCCCACTTGTTAAGGGACCAAAACTAATGGGACAGAATAATAATCATAAATCAAACTTTCACTTTTTAATACTTGGTTGCAAATCCTTTGCAGTCAATTACAGCCTGAAGTCTGGAACGCATAGACATCACCAGACGCTGGTCTCATCCCTGGTGATGCTCTGCCCGGCCTCTACTGCAACTGTCTTCAGTTCCTGCTTCTTCTTGGGGCATTTTCCCTTCAGTTTTGTCTTCAGCAAGTGAAATGCTCAATCGGATTCAGGTCCGGTGATTGACTTGGCCATTGCAGAACATTCCACTTCTTTCCCTTGAAAAACTCTTTGGTTGCTTTTGCAGTATGCTTTGGGTCATTGTCCATTTGGCTGAATATGAGCAGATAATATTGCCTGAAACACTTCAGAATTCATCCTGCTGCTTTTGTCAGCAGTCACATAGAAACATAGAATGTGTCGGCAGATAAGAACCATTTGGCCCATCTAGTCTGCCCAATATACTAAATACTATGGATAGCCCCTGGCCCTAGCACATCATCAATAAATATAAGAGAACCAGTTCCATTGGCAGCCATACATGCCCACGCCATGACACTACCACCACCATGCTTCACTGATGAGGTGGTATGCTTAGGATCATGAGCAGTTCCTTTCCTTCTCCATTCTCTTCTCTTCCCATCACTCTGGTACAAGTTGATCTTGGTCTCATCTGTCCATAGGATGTTGTTCCAGAACTGTGAAGGCTTTTTTAGATGTCGTTTGGCAAACTCTAATCTGGCCTTCCTGTGTTTGAGGCTCACCAATGGTTTACATCTTGTGGTGAACCCTCTGTATTCACTCTGGTGAAGTCTTCTCTTGATTGTTCCTGAAGAGTGTTCTTGATCTGGCCAACTGTTGTATAGGGTGTTTTCTTCACCAGGGAAAGAATTCTTCGGTTTTCCGTGGTCTTCCGGGTCTTTTGGTGTTTCTGAGCTCACCGGAGCGTTCCTTCTTTTTAAGAATGTTCCAAACAGTTGTTTTGGCCGTGCCTAATGTTTTTGCTATCTCTCTGATGTTTGTTTTGTTTTTTTAGCCTAATGATGGCTTGCTTCATGAATAGTGACAGCTCTTTGGATCTCATCTTGAGAGTTGACAGCAACAGATTCCAAATGCAAATAGCAGACTGGAAATGACCTCTGGACCTTTTATCTGCTCATTGTAATTGGGATAATGAGGGAATAACACACATTTGGTCCCGTAACAAGTGGGAGGCATATATGCAAACTGTTGTAATTCCTGCACCGTTCACCTGATTTGGATGTAAATGCCCTCAAATTACAGCTGACAGTCTGCAGTTAAAGCAAATCTTGTTTGTTTCATTTTAAATCCATTGTGGTGGTGTATAGAGCCAAAAATGTTAGAATTGTGTCAATGTCCCAATATTTATGGACCTGACTGTATATTGGCCAAAACAGAGTCCAGACCTGAACCCCATTGAGAATCTTTTGGATGTGCCGCAGTGGTACAAATCTCCCAATACAAGATCTTGGGGAAAAATGTATGCAACGCTGGACGGAAATACTGTAAATGTTGTGACATTGCAAAAACTTGTGGAAATTATGCCACAGCAAATGCGTGCCATAATTAAAGCTAAAGGCGGTCCAGCAAAATATTAGAGTGTGTGAACTTTTATTTTGGGCCAGACAGTGTATTTTGGAGACTTGAAGAGGAATATAAGGTCAAATAACTTGTGTTAGGGAGATCTAGAGGCAGTGAGTAGTGCTAGAGAAGACCTCTGGATGGGTTGGAAAGAATTGTATACCGTGAAACCTATCCTTAAAATGGCAACCTCTCAAAGAAGACCATTCCATTATCTAAACATGGAATTCCTCTCTACGGGAGCATTTTTCAATGGAATTTTGGGTGACCAGAGAAACACGATTTACTGTGTTTAATTTGAGGAGGACTACATTCCTTGGGCAATGGGCTGCAAGTGGAAGAAGAAAAATTTGAGAAAGGAGAAAAGGTCTGGAAGTTATACCAGGAGGACATGATGAGTAGACTAGAGAAGGTCACCAATGGGCCAGGATGGAGACTACCTTGTTTGTGAGTTTGAGGAGGACTTTATATTAAATCTTCTGGGCAATGGATAGTCAATGGATGACAAGGGAAAGTGTGATGTCAGTCGGTAGGGAAGATAAGTACCGTGAGCCCTCACTGGAACCCCCCCCCCTGCTTCCCCTGCCTACTTTCAGTGCAAGACCTACTGTAGGTGGCAACTCAAGTCTGCAACTGGTCTACGTTCCCTACTCTACTAAGGTGCAAGACAAACAACACACAGGGACAAAAACAACATAAAAACAGAGTCTGACAAAAATGGGTCGGAACCCGGCTGACGATACAGTACCAAAATGAGAGATGGAGAATAGTCAAATAGCCAAGAACAGAGCCAGACAAGAAACACAGTACCAAATCACAAGACAGAGAGTGGTAAAAAGCAAGTCAAGGTCAAAAATACAAACAATCCAAAAGGACTATCCACAAGGATGGCAAAGGTGTATAGCTGGCCAGAAGGGGATTTAAATAGAGTGCTGAGACCCTGGATCAGAACATGATATGTCCATGGACTCGGCGCTCCAGCAGACAGTTTTCAATCTGCAGTGTGATTGGGCAGCTGGGCTGTAACTCAGCATGCCGCCCATCACTCCCAGTCAGGGCTGCACTTAGTCTTTCTGCTGCCTGAGGCGAAAACTGAAACAGCTCCCTCCCCTCCCCAATTCCAATTTCTTAACCTAACCTCTTCCCTTCAGCCCAAGGCCCTTCGGCTGCCCGTCCCCTTCCCCTACCTGGTGCTGCCTGAGGCCACAATGGTGGTGCACCCCTGACCCCAGTGCACGCACGCTGCAAGGAGAAACAGAGCATTGCACGCTATTTGGTATGTGGCTAGAATACAAAGTAATTTGCAGCAAAAGTTGAGTAGCAAGTTATCAGGATCGTATTTTGGGGTAGTATGAGGAAGGATGCAGCAAATATGGGAAATGTGTGCACCAAAGGTCCATATGGAGTGTATAGCTCATAGAGTTAAAGAAGTAGGGTTAGAGTCAGATCTTGGAAAAAAATTAATTTGGTTCTAAAGAAGTCGCATTTGAGGTCAGATAGCTTGTGTTAGTATAATACAGAGGAGGAGAGAGGTCCTGAGAAAGACCTGGTGGTGAGACTATGAGGAAGCAATGAGTAGACAAGAGAAGGTTATAGGTGGGCCAGGTTGGAGGCAACTTTAATATTAGTGAGAGGAAAACTTTAAACTGTTTCCTTTGGGCGGTGGACCATTAATGAATAATGAAGAGAAGTGGAATTGGATGAGTTGGAGGAAAGGTTGAGTTGTAAAGCTCTGGAGAGATAGTATTCTGTTTGTTGGTAAGTTACAGAGCTCAGTGTTCATTGGGACAATTCATTACATCATTAGGGCCTACTAGACTGTTTTGTTTCTGTTATAAAGAAGGCAGGAGCAAATACATGTGGTGTGGAAATAATGGGGTAGAGGGTAGTCTTAGGTGGTCGAAAAATGATGAGTTTGATCAATTGAATTGAGAGGACACAAAAAAGGCCTAGGAAAAACGGATAAATAAGTTGGCCAAAAAGTGTTAAGGAACATGACTAAAGAGTGGGGTTTGACCACTTTTTCACTGCTGGGAAAGCTCAGATGAACACTGCAAACACCAGTTTGAAAGTACTGTAGTCTTAATATGTAAAGGAGATACACTAAAAGTCCAGCAAAACAAGTAGGAGAAAATAAAAGAGAAATCTACATCTGCAGTGCAGTGTACGACTGGGGTTTCTTGGGCCCTCCAGAGAATCAGATTCTGAGGTCTCTCCTCCATGGCACGCCCATTATTGATTGCAGCATAATCTTTGTTGCTATCATTGGACACACAGGACACATTGTCAGTAATGTTCCATAGGTAACTTATGTGTGATTTTACATTGGCGGCCAAGAGCTTAAAGTTACATCTCTGTGTACTGCACTTTGGTTGACCACACTGACCGCGGCATAGAAAGGGTTTGCGACGGGTGAGGGAGCCCTTTGGGTCCCCACCACAGCAGCCCAAGCACAGGCTGCCCAATGCCTTGCACGGCATTGGGACCTGCCTTCTACGGCGGCCGAGGAGATCCAGCCCCAGGTAGGGTGGCCAGACGTCTGGGTTTCTGGTTTCCTGTCCTCCGTCCGGCGCAGGGCCTGGACGTACACAGGGATGTCCACCCTTTCAGTAGCTCATGCTCAGACAGCAGATGTATTATAATGCATTGCAGAGGGGATCAAACCCTCAAAAGTTGAAGTCCCAGAGTGGGACAGAAATAAAGTAAATAAAAAAACAAAAAAATAAAAAGTTTTTTTAAAATAAAAAAATAGTTTCAAGTAAAAAAAGAAAAAAGCGCCCCTTTCCCCGGATTTTATAATAAAACAAAAAGAAAAAACACACATATTAGGTATCACTGCGTCCGTAATGACCGGCTCTATAAATATCTCAGATGATCCACACCGTCTGATAAACACCATAAAAAAATGAAAATGAAAACTCAAAAAAAGCCATTTTTGCCACCTTACATCACAAAAAGTGCAATATCAAGCAATCAAAAAGGCTTATGTCCCACAAAATGGTATTAATAAAACCATCACCTCATCCCACAAAAAATGAGCCTACATAAGAAAATCTCTAAAAAAAAAAAAAAAAAATATAGCTCTCAAAACATGGAGACACTAAAATATAATTTTTGTTTCAAATATGCTACTATTGTGTTAAAGTGAAATAAATAAAAAAAAGTTTACATATTAGGTATCGCCGTGTCCGCAACAACCATATCTATAAAAATATCACATGACCTAACCCTTCAGGTGAACACTGTAAGAAAAATAAATAAAAACAGTGCCAAAAAAGCTATTTTTTGTCACCTTACATCACAAACATTGCAACACCGAGCGATCAAAAAGGCATATGCCCCCCAAAATAGTACCAATGAAACCGTCACCTCATACCACAAAAAATGAGAACCTACCTAAGACAATCGGTCAAAAAATAAAAAAGCTATAGCTCTCAGACTGCGAAGACACTAAAACGTCATTTTTTTGGGTTAAAAAAATTCTATTGGAATTAATGGAAAATAGAGATACAATTTCAAAATTTCACTTTTTTGGCAGATTTTCCATTTTAATATTTTTTTCCAGTTACAAAGCAAGGGTTAACAGCCAAACAAAACTCAATATTTATGACCCTGATTCTGTAGTTTACAGAAACACCCCATATGTGGTCGTAAACTACTGTACGGGCACACGGCAGGGCGCAGAAGGAAAGGAATGACATACGGTTTTTGGAAGGCAGGTTTTGCTGGAGTTTTTTTTTACACCATGTCCTATTTGAAGCCCCCCTGATGTACCCCTAGAGTAGAAACTCCATAAAAGTGACCCCATCTAAGAAACTACACCCCTCAAGGTATTCAAAACTGATTTTACAAACATTGTTAACCCTTTAGGTGTTCCACAAGAATTAATGGAAAATAGAGATACAATTTCAAAATTTAACTTTATTGGCAGATTTTCCATTTTAATATTTTTTTTTCCAGTTACAAAGCAAGGGTTAACAGCCAAACAAAACTCAATATTTATGGCCCTGATTCTGTAGTTTACAGAAACACCCCATATGTGGTCGTAAACAGCTGTACGGGCACACGGCAGGGCGCAGAAGGAAAGGAATGCCATACGGTTTTTGGAAGGCAGATTTTGCTGGACTGGTTTTTTTGACACCATGTCCCATTTGAAGCCCCCCTGATGCACCCCTAGAGTAGAAACTCCAAAAAAGTGACCTCATTTTAGAAACTACGGGATAGGGTGGAAGTTTTGTTGGTACTAGTTTAGGGTACATATGATTTTTGGTTGCTCTATATTACACTTTTTGTGAGGCAAGGTAATAAGAAATAGCTGTTTTGTCACCGACTTTTTTTTTTTGTTATTTACAACATTGATCTGACAGGTTAGGTCATGTGGTAATTTTATAGAGCAGGTTGTCACAGATGCGCCGATACCGAATAGGTATACCATTTTTTTTATTTATGTAAGTTTTACACAATGATTTCATTTTTGAAACAAAAAAAATAATGTCTTAGTGTCTCCATAGCAGGCATCTCAAACTGCGGCCCTCCAGCTGTTGTAAAACTACAACTCCCACAATGCCCTGCTGTAGGCTGATACCTGTAGGCTGTCCGGGCATGCTGGGAGTTGTAGTTTTGCAACAGCTGGAGGGCCGCAGTTTGAGATGCCTGCTCCATAGTCTGAGAGACATAGTTTTTGTCAGTTTTTGGGAGATTATCTTGAGTAGGGTCTAATTTTTTACAGGATGAGATGACGGTTTGATTGGCGCTATTTTGGGGTGCATATGACTTTTTGATCGCTTGCTATTACACTTTTTGTGATGTAAGATGACAAAAAATAGCTTTTTTTTACACCGTTTTTATTTTTATTTGTTTACGGTGTTTACCTGAGGGGTTAGGTCATGTGATATTTTATAGAGCCGGTCGATACGGACGCGGCGATACCTAATATGTAAACTTTGTTTTTTATTTATGTAAGTTTTACACAATAATATAATTTTTTAAACAAAAAAAAATCATGTTTTAGTGCCTCCATATTCTAAGAGCCATAGTTTTTTTTCAGTTTTTGGGCGATTATCTTAGGTAGGGTCTCATTTTTTGCGAGATGAAATGACGGTTTGATTGGCACTATTTTGGGGTGCATATGCTTTTTTGATCGCTTGCTATTACACTTTTTGTGATGTAAGGTGACAAAAAATGGTTTATTTAGCACAGTTTTTATTTTTTACCGTGTTCACCTAAGGGGTTAGGTCATGTGATATTTTTATAGAGCCAGTGGATATGGACGCGGCGATACCTAATATGTATACGTTTTTATTTATTTATGTAAGTTTTACACAATAACAGCTTTTTTAAATTTAAAAAAATGATGTTTTAGTGTCTCCATATTCTGAGCCATAGTTTTTTTTATTTTTTAGGCGTTTGACTCAGGTAGGGGCTAATTTTTTGCGGGATGACGTGATGGTTAGATTGGTACTATTTTGGTGGGCGTACGCCTTTTTGATGGCTTGCTGTTGTACTTTTTTTGATGTAAGGTGACAAAATAATTGTTTATTTAGCACAGTTTTTATTTTTTATTTTTTACGGTGTTCATCTGAGGGGTTAGGTCATGTGATATGTTTATAGAGCTGGTCGATACGAACGCGACGATACCTAATATGTCTATGTCTTTTCCCTATTTTAAAAAAAAATAATTACTTTCTTTTTGGAAAAGGATGCTTTTTTTTTTTACTTGAAACTTTGCATTTTTTTTGTAAAACTTTAATTTTATTATCTTTTTTTTTTCACTTTATTATTTGTCCCACTCTGGGACTTCAACATTACAGGGTCTGATCCCTGTTTCAATGCAGCACGATACATCTGTATTGTGCTGTATTGAATTGTTAGTGTCTTAAACTGTAAGACTAACAGTTGCCTAGGAGACCTAGCGCTGACCGTGGTATATGAGGGGTTAATCCACCGACATAGGCATCATCACCAATGCTGGTGGATGCAGCAGGGATCCGGCTGTCAGTAACAGCCAGATCTCTACCGCTGATCGCGGCACCGCACGCTGGGGAAGGAAGGACTGCAGGACGAGAATGCTCGTCCTCTAGCGCTAAGTGCATTCTCATCCTGGGTCGTTAAGGGGTTAAGAGGCTTCTCTGTCCTCCACTCGTTACCTGTATTAATGGCACCTGTTTGAACTTATCAGTATAAAAGACACCTGTCCACAACCTCAAACAGTCACATTCCAAACTCCACTATGGCCAAGACCAAAGAGCTGTCGAAGGACACCAGAAACAAAATTGTAGACCTGCACCAGGCTGGGAAGACTAAATTTGCAATAGGCCAGCAGCTTGGTGTGAAGAAATCAACTGTGGGAGCAATTATTAGAAAATGGAAAACATGCAAGACCACTGATAATCTCCCTCGATCTGGGGCTCCACTCAAGATCTCACCCTGTTGGGTCAAAATGATCACAAGAACGGTGAGCAAAAATCCCAGAACCACACGGGGGGACCTAGTGAACGACCTGCAGAGAGCTGGGACCAAAGTAACAAAGGCTACCATCAGTAACACACTATGCCGCCAGGGACTCAAATCCTGCAGTGCCAGGCGTGTCCCCCTGCTTAAGCCAGTACATGTCGGGGCCCGTCTGAATCTGCCAAAAATGTGAAATTTAGAAATTTTATCTGTATTTTCCTTTAATTCTTGTGGAACACCTAAAGGGTTAACGTTTGTAAAATCAGTTTTGAGTAACTTGAGTGGTGTAGTTTCTACAATGGGCTCATTTATGGGGGGTTTCCACTATGTAAGCCGCACAAAGCGACCTCAGACCTGAACTTGTCCTTAAAAAGTGGGTTTTGGAAATTTTCCTAAAAAATTTAAGAATTGCTTCTAAACTTCTAAGCCTTCTAGCGTCCTAAAGAAATAAAATAACATTTACAAAATAATGCCAACATAAAGTAGACATATGGGGAATGTTAAGTAATAAATATTTTATGAGGTATCACTTTCTGTTTTAAAAGCAGAGAAATGAATTTGGGATTTTTTTCATAAATAAAGGTGAAATATATTGACTCAAATTTTTGACTATCATGAAGTACAATGTGTTACGAGAAAACAATCTCTGAATGGCTTGGATAAATATAAACATGTTCCAAAGCTATTACCACATAAAGTGACACATGTCAGATTTGCAAAAAATAGCCTGGGCAGAAGGGCGAAAACTGGCCCAGGGTAGAAGGGGTTAATGGCAAATTTGAGTCAATATGTTTTACCTTTATTTGTAAAAAAAAGTCAAAGTCCCAATCTCAAAATTTGAATCTCTTGGCGTTTAAGGCCTCTTTCACACGGACATAGTGCTCCTGTGGCCGTATTGCGGGCCGCATATGGCGGTTCCGCAATACACGGGGCACTGGTTGTGTGCATTCCGCATCACGGATGCGCACCTATTCACTTGAATAGGTACGCAAATCCAGAGATGTGGTGCAGAACTTGTTCTGGGGCTGGAGCTGACGTGATATTTTTGTAGAGCCAATTCTTACGGACGCGGCGATACCAAATATGGCTATTTTTTATAAAAAAATTTACGTTTTACACAATAAGAGCATTTTTTTAAAAAAATCATGGTTTTGTGTTGCAGTTTTCTTAGGACCATATTTGTTATTTTTTTTGTCTTTGGTCTTGTGTGGGGGCTCAAAAAAATATAACCTGTCCGTTTTTTTTTTCACGGAAAACGGTTTGCGGACCCATTCAAGTCAATGGGACCGTGAAAAAACGCAGAGGCACTCACCCGGCCAGGGCGGTCACATTACCACCGGGCCGGAGCAGGAAGCAGCAGATCGCTTCCTCAGCTGCATACACAGGGCTCCTTCAGCGGTTTGTATACAGCAATCTAGAAGGCAGGGGCACCCAGGAACGGTCCCTGCCTTCTCTCTGGGTGCCCTGCTGTCACTGACAGCGGGTCCCCTGCCCGGCAGCTGCACGATTAGCATGCAGCTGCCATCTCTGAAAGGATGAGGAAAGGAAAGCTTGAGAAACGTCCGATCAGAAATAAACCTGGCCGCTCAGGATGTTTATAGTCAAAGGGCGGTCGGGAAGTGGTTAATAGATTAATTTAATTTTGTTTTTATGGGTTTTAACCCCTTGGTCATTGTTGGATTTCTGTCTGTGTCAGAAACGTACTCAGCCATATTCCAGCACATGGCTGATCTAGACAAACCGACCAGCTAAGGGCAGCAATGGAGATCAAGCACTATTACTCCCTGCCCTCTTAGCCAAGCTCTGGCTCATCCTTGGTTTGTTTCAGGGGCTTGCTGGTCAACCGATCGGTGAGGTACTGTTCAGTTTCCTGGCTCGGCCTCCAGTCCCAGAGCTAGTAGTGGGATTTAAAACTGGCATTTGCTGTTTGTCTTTGCCTGTGATTAGTACGTGTCCAGGATCCTGTAATTTCATTTGTGCGTTCTGCTACTTTCAACTCTTGCTAAAAACTCCTGGTGAACTGACATTGGCTTGTCTCTGGATTAACCCCTTGTCTACAGATTTGGCTTCAATTGTCACACCTGGTGAACTAACATAGACTTGTTTCTGGATTAACCCCTTGTCTACTGATTAGGCTTCAATTGTCTCTCCGGACAAACAGACTTTGCCTTGTCTCAGAATTAACCTTTTATCTACTGATTTGGCCACCACTGACCTTCCTGGCTTAGATTCTGGCTTGTACATCTCTCCTGCTACTCCTTTGCATCTGATAAGTCTACTACTTGTGAGCCTGTACCTGTTTTCTGACGCCTGGCTCTGCAAAAGTAACCTAAGTAGTCCCTAGTAGCCAAATCCAACCTGCCTTGTAGCGGGCTTAGGTGAACATCTAGGGATAGCCTTAGCTCTACTAACCAGATTGGTAAAGGACGATCGGTAGTAGATAAAGAGTTTGCTGGTGGTGGTCCTGGATGGTGACCTCTGTATTTTCCCCCACTTCTGTCTCTTACAGTCCCTTTAAGCATGGATAGGTGTTGTCTTCTGTCAATCATCTTTTGCCCTCATGATTATTTTGGATTGAGCAGCATTTCAGAAGCTGAAGATTCTTGTTGGAAATAAAAACTACATACATCTGGAAATAACAATATAGCACCGGTGCCGTTTGTCACACGTGATGTGTGTGAAGTATTTGAGGGAGGTTTATTTACATTTTGACGGTTTACATTTATTGCTCTGCAAAAATTGCCTTCATTTCATTTTTATTCATCTTCTTGGTGCATTTTTTCTTTTTTCTTTGTTTGTCGGTAAATATTGAAATAAAATTATTCAGAACCGATCACAGCGCATCTGGATGGTAAAACTCAAATGAATCATCAAGAGCAAGCTTCAACAAAATAAACATCTTACTGGCACTTACTATCCTGACTGCACAATTAGTGTTGTAATGTAGATGTAGAGTTTGTCATTAAACAAATGATGTTATGTTTTTTAAGTGGGTGTCCTGATGAGGACTGTAGGGCACTGAACCACCTTTCTAGCAGACCTTAGCCTTCTGCCAATTGTGTTATTGCTGTTAAATAATATGCCGTAGGTGCAAAGGACCTTTTGGTCTCATGATGTAATTATGCAGGTCCTCAAGCCATAGTGACGTCCTGTGACAAGATAATTAGAAGTGAAGGCATGCCTCACAATCAGATGCAGGAGTGTCTGAGACTGAATATGAGCCAAAAGACATTGCATGTTAATGTGTGTAGCTAGCTAGCAGTGGAGGTTGTGCCACTAGCTATATAGGTGCACCATCTCAGGGCATAGATAGGGCCAAGATGCAGCTAAGTACTGTAAACAAGTTGCGTTTGGAGCTGAGGGTTAAAAAGAAGCCATCTAGCCTGTACATTCTGATAGCAGCCAAGGACTTTAAAATTGTCAGTGACCAAGACCAACCAGCTTGCTCCATAAAAGCAAAGCTGTGTGAGAGCTTGTGTGCAATACTGTGTGTCTCAAGGAAGGACATACCATGACTGAAAAGAGTGGGAGCAGTAGTTGTGAGGATGGAGGTACTGAAACCATTGTAAGCCAGAAGGAGAGTGAGTTGGTGCCTGTTAAGAAGACAGTGTTCACACTGTCTGGATAGGTCATCGGTATCTGATGGGGGGGGGGGGGCAACACCTGGAACCCCCACCGATCAGCTAATTGAAAAGGCATCGAAGCTCCTGTGAACATAGCAGCCTTCTAGCAGCTTACCAAGCACAGCACTGTACATTATATAGCGGCTGTGCTTGATATTGCACCCAGCCCCATTCCCATGAATAGGGCTGAGTTGCTCCTAAGCCATGTGACACATGAACGTATCTTCACTCGGCCTAGGAAAAGCAGAGAAAACAGCTAGGAACAGATAATTGGTGGAGGTCCTGCATGTTAGACCACCACACCGATCAAATGCAAGCAGTGTTTTTCTGTCCGGCATGGGAATGCGGAGTAAGATGGATCTGGCATAAAAACACCATGTAAGTCAATGGTGCCGGATCTGTTTTCTCGGGCACAAAAGAAAACAGATCCGACGCCCATTGACTCACAATGGTTTTAGTGCCGGATCCGTAATGGCTTTTTTAGAGATAATACAACCGGATATGTTCATAACAGATGCAGCCGGTTGTATTATCCTAACGGAAGCATTTTTGCTGATCCATGCCGGATCCAGTAAAAACTAAGATGTGAAAGTAGCCTTAGAGTTGTCTGTCTGGTCAACATTGGAGTCTGGTCTGAGGTCCTAATTAATGTTGGGGTCTAGTCTGGGTCTTGAATGGGGTATTGCTATCATGGGATCTGAAGTTCGGGGAAAAAATAGACTTAACACGACTTAGGTGCAAAAAGAGTTTATTAAACTATAATAAAAGATATTGTCACGACCATCGTCATGGTTGTGACACCTGAACCGCATGCTGTTGCCTGTGGTCTGGTTTGGTTGTTCAACCACAGGTGAGGGCCGCTAGTATGTGGCCTCACTTGTGGTTGCTGCTGGCAACATAAGGTATGTGGCAGTAGAGCATCTGGAGCTGGTTGCTAGGCTGCTCGCTGCCATAGCATGCGGTTGTCTCAGGCAATTCGTGTTAAATGTGTGCATATAGTGTGCATTTTCCCTTTAAGTTACTTTCTTCCCTTGCCTGGTGTGGGAAGGGTTAACTCTCTTCTCTGTGTGAACACTGGGTGTGTCTGTGTGTGTGGGTGTGGCTACATGGGCTATTTAGCTCCTGCTGGAAGCTCAGAAGTCTGAGGGGTACTTCAGCCATGGTTAGCTGGAGTCATCCTCCTGGTTATATACCATCTGCCAGTGAGGGCCACCCTTGTGGTCATAAGTTTATGTTATACATGATGTTATGAAGGTGTGTCTTTGGTCTGCTTGATTATTGCAGCTTATGGTCCTGGGTTCCTGTGTGATGTGTGGTGTGTGCTGTGTCCCTTTGTGTTCTTGTGGACAGCAGCACTTCTGCATGGGTTCCAGGCTTTGTGTCTGTGGCAGGTAGGTGTTGTACTTGTTGCATTTACCTGCCATTGCCATAAGTTGTTTATGTTCCTCTTTCTATGTAGCTTGGCCAGTGAGACTCCTGTTCCTCCGTGACTAGGAGGAACAGGTCGTCTTACTCTGCTCCTAGTTGAGGGCCACCCTGAGGGCTAGTAGGAATCTTAGGTTACGGAGTATGAGCCCTCCTACCATCAGGGTCGGCTCATACGGCTAGGAGACAGGGTCAGAATTAGGGATGTAATAGGAGGTGACCTGCTCCCTGATTCCTGTCCTGGCCTTGCAGTGACCACCATCTTCTGGCATCGCACGGCTGAGGGTTTTCCCCATCCTCAGCCGTGACAGTATGACCACAATGGCTCCTCACATGATGCACACCTTCGAAAGAGGGTGCAGCATCTATTGCCAGCCGTTTTCAGCATACATGCGCGTTCACCGGAGGGAGAGCATTTTGGGGGTTTTGCCGCTGACGGCGCGGTGAGTGGCTTTTCCCCGTCATTCTTTCACCGTTGCCTGTTTTGGTGTCCCCTTACCTTTTATTTATTCACCGCTGTTTGTTTGGTGTGCGGTTGCACACCTTCAGAAGAGGGTGCAGCATGCATCGCCATATGTTGTGGGGTGCAAGCGCGTTCTCCGGAGGGAGAGCGTTTTGGGGATCACCGTTAACGGCGCGGTTGGTGGCTTATTCCCCGCCACCTTACCGTCCGTGTCCGTGTTGGTGATCCCTCGTCCCTCTCTATGTTCCTATCTCTGGTCGTCTGCTGGCAGCATTCCGTTAGTGTTCCGGCTGTGTGCTGGGTAGGAGTGTCTGTTGGCAGCGACTGGAGTGGGGACGTGAGTAGAGAGTGGACGCAGTGTCAGTGCGGTCTCCCCGGGCTGTTTCTTTGCTGGTCTCTGGTTCCTGTATGTTGCTCCAGAGGCTGGCAGTCGGATCCTGGTTCCTGTGTGTTGCTCCAGGGTCCGGCAGCAGTCCTGGGGAGACTTGCATGTACTGACGCTGTTTCCCTTATTTTCCCCTTCTCCTATCCCCTTGTTGGGTCCCGCACCAGTTTCCCTTTTTTTGGTGGGGGGGCTTTGAGGGGTGGGAGTGTCACAACCATGGTCATGGTTGTGACTCCTGAACCGCATGCTGTTGCCTGCAGTCTGGTTTGGTTGTTCAACCACAGGTGAGGGCCGCTAGTATGTGGCCTCACTTGTGGTTGCCGCTGGCAACATAAGGTATGTGGCAGTAGAGCATCTGGAGCTGGTTGCTAGGCTGCTCGCTGTCATAGCATGCGGTTGTCTCAGGCAACTTGTGTTATATGTGTGCACTTTCCCTGTTTGGTGTGCACAGGGTTTATTTGTGTGTGCACTTTCCCTTTAAGATGCTTTCTTCCCTTGCCTGGTGTGGGAAGGGTTAACTCCCTTCTTTGTGTGAACACTAGGTGTGTCTGTGTGTGGGTGTGGCTACATGGGCTACTTAGCTCCTGCTGGAAGCTCAGAAGTCTGAGGGGTACTTCAGCCATGGTTAGGTGGAGTCATCCTCCTGGTTATATACCATCTGCCAGTGAGGGCCACCATTGTGGCCATAAGTTTATGTTATACATGATGTTATGAAGGTGTGTCTTTGGTCTGCTTGTTTATTGCAGCTTATGGTCCTGGGTTCATGTGTGATGTGTGCTGTGTCCCTTTGTGTTCTTGTGGACAGCAGCGCTTCTGCATGGGTTGCAGGTAGGTGTTGTACTTGTTGCATTTACCTGCCATTGCCATAAGTTGTTTATGTTCCCCTTTCTATGTAGCTTGGCCAGTGAGACTCCTGTTGCTCCGTGACTAGGAGGAACAGGTCGTCTTACTCTGCTCCTAGTTGAGGGCCACCCTGAGGGCTAGTAGGAATCTTAGGTTCCGGAGTATGAGCCCTCCTACCATCAGGGTCGGCTCATATGGCTAGGAGACAGGGTCAGAATTAGGGATGTGATAGGAGGTGACCTGCTCCCTGATTCCTGTCCTGGCCTTGCAGTGACCACCATCTTCTGGCATCGCACGGCTGAGGGTTTTCCCCATCCTCAGCCGTGACAGATATATACACAAAGATATACAAAGATAAAGTAAGTACTAGTCACCGAGAGCCTTTAAACAGATGGGCCAGCTCCACTTAGAACATCACCCAAAATGGCACTTGGCAGACGCCCATATGATACAAAGAGAGGTGATGTTAGCACAAAGCTAAATGTTTTCTAGTCTCCTGGCCCCACCTAAATGTCAGTAAACATGCACAGTTTCCTCATACTGCAGAAATGCTACCAAGTATCACACATCTCTAACCATTAACATTTGTTCAGAATTAAAGAGGAAGAACCAATTAAGACCTTGCTTTACAGGTGTAAATACATTTTAGGATTTGGGGTTTGAACTCATTTTGGGGTCTGTTCTGCACAGTATTTAGTGTTGACATACGGTAGTATATGTCTGGGAGCATTCATGGTGGTTCAATATATTTCTAGGACAGAGCAGTCCACTCTGGGAGTTGTATTTTTTAGTTAACACAACTCATGACACATTGCACAACTACAACACCCAGTACTTGTAGGACCACAGGTAATAAACCACTGCTCTTATGAGACTGGAGGTGGATGTCAGACTACTAAATGTTGCTGCTTACCTGGGGTGGCTGATCATAGTCGTGCACAAATAGAGCAGAATTGCATTGTAATTCATGGTTATTTTCTTGCCTATAAGTTCCAAAAGAGAAAAATATAAATGTTTTCTCTGGGTTGGATTGAACTATTGTGCGGTCATAGCTGCTTGCATGGTATCATTTGGTTGACTATGAAAGCTGCCATTCATCAAACATTCTCTCTTCAGCTATCAAGAGCTAAAAGCCGGGTCTGATTTATTCTCCAAGATGATGGTCGAAAAAGAAAAAAAAAGAAATTACTCACCCAACATTCTCCATATTGTTGAGACTCTCACAAGCAATCAATACAAAGACACGTTACGATTGGGAGAAGGTAGCGAGGCCGGTACAGATCCTGTACTAAGTGCTGCTTTGTAAAGTGTCTTCATACATGAAAGTGGCCGTGGTTATATCCTGCTCACTTGAATATGCTCACTCGACCCTTTCGCAGGATGACTAAGCTCCAAAAATGCTGTTCGCTCAGCGTAGAAAGGCAGATTCTAAAAATACAGAACACGACCAATGTTCCCTTTATCCGTAAGAAATATACAGGATGTGAGTGCTTTGTATGTGATATAAGCTGATCTACTCATTGATTTTTTTAGCAAACAATACATCTTCAAAACCTTCTTTACCTTCGAACATGGTGTACTGTTATACAATGAACCAATAGTCATACCGCCCAGTGCCTAATAATAAGAGCCATATCATACGGTGCCCAAGTAACTGCCATATGTTGACCAAATATGAGCTTGGAGGGGCCAAGAAGCTAGAAGCCATCTAGGGATGTAACAAAGAGGTTAGCTCCATTGAGGACATTATCAGGGTAAAATATGTCTTGTCATTGCCACCTCTGGTTGTATCATATGGGCATTGGCCAGATGACATGTTGGGCACTAGCTGATAGGGAGATTACTCATTTGTTCAAGACCTGGGTAACTTAGTTTTCTTCATTAATGTATTTTATCATAATTTAGTAAACGTTTCATTTTAAGCCTATTTTATTCCCGGATCTCAGAATTCACAAATAAAAAAAAATAAAAAATAAAATTGTAGCCACCTCCTTACTCACAGTAGCCGTTAGGTAGGGCCTAATCTCAAGAGGTGAGACTTAAACTGATCAACATTTGTGCAATATCCTGTGGAGATTGGAATACCTCATCATAATTTATCGTGGCATCACAAGGGTTAAATGACCAAGATCTGAGAATCATCCAACAGTCCAGTGAGCAGGACCAACCTAAAAATCCCATTCTGTCCATGCAGAAGATTGGGCTCATCCTGTGGAGTTATGCGTGGAATAAGGATTAGCAAACCAGTTCGGACCGAACCGAGTTCGATCCAAACGTTGCTATTTTTCGGACGGCAGACGAACCTGAATCCACTAAAACGAGAAAAAACACTAGGGAGGAAGAAGGGGACTTACATGGCCCTGAGAGGAAGTGGGCGGAGGGCTTGCCCTGATTGGCTCCCAGGCTGACAGACAGCCTAGATGAGTCAATCCATGCTGCAGCAGGCAGAGAGGTGCCCGAGCAGAATGAGCCCAATGCCATTCTGTGCTGGGCCGTGTATGAAGGTGGATGGGTCTTACTGTGTCTGCAAAAAAAATGATCTTAGGAAGTCAGGGAAAATAAGAACTAAATAAAAATAAGAAATTAATCAAGCTTATTGCCAGAGAGAGTGAAGGGAAAGGCTAGGATTCCAAAGAAGAAATGTGTGTGTTGTGTAGAATAGGGACAAGCAGGGAGAGAGAAGACGGGAGCTGTGTCTGGCTGCGACTAGGGTTGAGCGAACACGAACTGTAAAGTTCTGGTTCGTACCGAACTTCAGGATTTTTGGACCCAAACTTTAGTATTTTATTTTTAGTAAAAGTTCGGGTTCGGTGTTCTAGGATTTAATGGCATTTTTTGAAAGGCTACAGAGCAGCCAATCAACAAGCGTTTAACTTGTGTGCCCTTAGAAGCTATCACAGCCATGCCTACTATTGGCATGGCTGTGATTGGCCAGTGCAGCATGTGACCCAGCCTCTATATAAGCTGGAGTCACGTAGCGCCGCCCGTCACTCTGCTCTGATCAGTGTAGGGAGAGGATGCTGCTGCTGTGAGGGAGAGAATAGTACAGAATCTTTAATCTGAAGTGCTTGTTAACTCAGCGATTTAGTTTTGTGGGTGCAGTGCACAATCTTTTTACCCTGCCCTGAGCCCAGTGACACAGAAAAATAACTTGTATCCGTCTGTGGGCGGCGGCGGCCAGTTTATGCAAGTTCAGTGCACCAGCACAGCATATGTGCATTTGTGACAGTCAAATAGAAGCTTGAAATACTGCAATTATATTCTGGGTTTAGAAAAATCACCCATTTTTGGCAAGACCCTACATCTGTGGCCTTTGCAGCATTGTTATCTTCTGTTATTTAAAAAAAACACAAATTTTGGGAAAAATACGAAATTTTCAGCCTTTGCTGCACCTGTCAGTGTGAAATACACGCGGTAGATACTGCTGTTATTTTCTGTTCGAAAAAAAAAAAAACACCCATTTTGGGCAAGATCCCAAATTTGTGGAGAATGAGGAGAGCGTTGAATAAGGGACGTGGCCCAGGTCGTGGTGCTGCTGGTGGAGCTCCTGTTGCAGGGAGAGGACGTGGTCGATCTGTGCCAGCTACACGCACAAGTGAAAACCCTTCTTCAGGTGCGAGTAGGCGACAAAACCTGCAGCGGTATTTGGTCAGGCCTAATGCGGCTCTACGAATGGTGAGGCCAGGACAAGTACAGGCGATAGTAGATTGGGTTGCTGACAGTGCATCCAGTTCCTTCACATTGTCTCCCACCCAGTCTCCATCTGAAAGATCAGAGTCGGTACCTGCAGCCGATTTACATCAGTCTTTCACCTCGCCCCCTTGCAAATCAGCCAAGCAATCTGAGCCCCAAGTCATGCAGCAGTCTCCTCTGCTTTTTGATGACTCTTTTAGCAGGGTTTCTCAGGGCCATCCACATAGCCCTGCCCCAGAAGTGGAAGAGATGGAGTGCACTGATGCCCAACCACTTATGTTTCAAGATGAGTACATGGGAGGACCATCGCAGCACGACTCGGATCATGACGAAAAACAGGTGCCAACTGCTGGGGCTTTCGAAAGTGTGCAGACCGACAATGAGGGCAGGAGTGAAGACTGGGTGAAAGATGATGTGGAGGACGATGAGGTCCTCGACCCCACATGGAAACAAGGTCATGCGAGTGACCTCTGTAGTTCGGAGGAAGAGGCGGTGGTCGCACCGGGCCACCAACACAGCAGAAGAGGGAGCAGGGTGCAAAGAGTACGCCTGCTACTGCCCAACACAACAAGGGACCGAGCACACCAAAGCCAGCTCCAAGGAGTTCCCTGGCGTGGCAGTTCTTCAGACAATGTGCTGACGACAAGACACGACTGGTTTGCACTCTGTGCAATCAAAGCCTGAAGCGAGGCATAAACGTTCTCAAACTGAGCACAACCTGCATGACCAGGCATCTTCGTGCAAAGCACGAGCTGCAATGGAGTACACACCTCAAAAACCAAGAAAGGTCTCTGGCTCCTCCTGCTTCCTCTTGGTTCTGCTGCAATCTCGGCCTCCGCAAACAGGGGATCTGCCAGCAACACCACCACCTGGGTCACCAAGCATCTCCACAATGTCCCACGGAAGCGTTCAGCTCTCCATCTCCCAAATGCTGGAGCGGAAGATTAAGTACCCCCCTACCCACCCACGATCCCTGGCCCTGAGAATTAATGGCCTTTGAAATGCTGTCATTCCGTATGGTGGAGACAGAGAGTTTTAAAAGCCTTATGGCGGTGGCGTTCCCACAGTACGTCGTGCCTAGGCGCCACTACTTTTCCAGTAGAGCCATCCCTTCCCTGCACAACCAAGTGGAGGACAAAATCAGGTGTGCACTGCGCAACGCCATCTGTGGCAAGGTCCACCTAACTACGGATACGTGGACCAGTAAGCACGGTCAGGGACGTTATATCTCCTCAACAGCACACTGGGTAAATGCAGTGGCGGCTGGGCCTGAGGCGGATAGCAGTTTGGCGCATGTCCTTCTACCACCGAGGATTGCAGGGCGCTTCAGTTTGCCTCCTGTTGCTTCCTCCTGCTACTATGCTTCCTCATCCTCTACCAGCTCCTCATCCGGTCAGCGTAACACCTTCACCACCAACTTCAGCACAGCCAGGGGTAAACGTCAGCAGGCAGGTTTAAAACGTATCTGTTTGGAGGACAAACCCGGCCGGCCTGGTGGTGTGCGATATTGGACAAAATCTCGTAGCAGCTCTGGGACTAGCCTTGATGCACATCCCTTGCCTGGCGCATGTTCTGAATTTGGTGGTGCAGAGGTTCCTTAAAAATTAGTAATTTTTACCCAGCTATTACCCATTTACAAAGTTCCTTAAAAATTACCCCGATATGTCAGAGCTGCTGCAGAAAGTGCGAGCCGCCTGTGCACGCTTTCGGCGTTCTCACCCTGCGCTGCAGCGTAACTTCGGCCTTCCTGCCTCATATGCGACGGGCCCACAAGGTGGAACTCAACCTTGCACATGCTGGACAGACTGTGCGAGCAGCAGCAGGCCATAGTGGAGTTTCAGCTGCAGCACGCACAGGTGAGTCGCTCTGCGGAAAAGCACCACTTTACCACCAATGACTGGGCCTCCATGCGAGACCTGTGTTGCACTGTTTCGAGTACTCCACCAACATGGCCAGTGCTGATAACGCCGTTCTCAGCGTTACTATCCCACTTCTATGCCTCCTTGAAAAAACACTCCTGGCGATGATGGAAGAGGATGTGGCACAGAATGAGGAGGAAGAGGGATCATTTCATAGGGTTTCCGGCCAGTCACTCACAAGTGGCTCCGAGGGTGGGTTCCTGCACCCACAAACGCCAGCTACACAATTGTCCAGCCAGGGCACAGTTCTGGAGGATGAGGAGATGGAGGAGGAGGAACAGTGTTCACAGCAGGATGACACCCAAACCAGCTCATGGCCATCACTGGTGCATTGCTGGGGGGATAAAGAGGAAACAGACAATACACCTCCCACAGAGGACAGCTTTTCGTTGCCTCTGGGCAGCCTGGCACACATGAGCGATTACATGCTGCAGCGTCTCCGCAACGACCGCAGAGTTACCCACATTCTAACTTGTGCTGATTACTGGGTGGCCACGCTGCTGGATCCCCGTTACAAGGACAACGTACCGTCCTTAATTCAGTCACTGGAGCGTGATCGCAAGATGCGCGAGTACAAGCGCATGCTGGTAGACGCGCTGCTGGTAGTATTCCCACCTGACAGCGAGGGCACAGTGGAACCACAAGGCAGGGCAGAGGAGGAGGAAGAGGTCACTAACGCAGCTGGGGCACCGCCAGCACCTCAGATGACCGGGTTAGCATGGCCGTAATGTGGAAAAGTTTTGTCAGCACGCCACAACAACCAGCACCACCAGCCTACACAAACTGACTGATGGGTCTGCCCCCTTTAACTTCTGGGTCTACAAATTGGGCACATGGCCTGAGCTTTCCCTTTACGCCTTGGAGGTGCTGGCCGCCCTGCAGCCAGTGTATTGTCTGAACGTGTGTTTAGCGCGGCTGGAGGGGGTTATGTGAATGCGTATGTAGGGTGATATATCTATAGTGTTGAACAGAGTCAGTCACTTACAATATAGACCCCAAAAACAAGAGAGAAGGAAAACAAGCGCCAATCCCCGTTAGGACACAAAGTCGTGGAGAAAAATGATAATAAAGGAAAGCCAGGGGTGGGAAATGAGACGTAGGACTGGATAGCTCTATCACATGATAATTTTCATTCATACTATCCATTTATTTATATCCTTCCTTTATATAGCTGTGTTCACTTATAGTTCATGTGACAGAGCTATCCAGTCCTACGTCTCATTTCCCACCCCTGGCTTTCCTTTATTATCATTTTTCTCCACGACTTTGTGTCCTAACGGGGATTGGCGCTTGTTTTCCTTCTCTCTTGTATTAATCTCGCCTCAGGCGGCATCTTGTGCCGACTTTGAAGGGCGGCATCGGCACAGCCTGTGGCCGATGCCCTCCTTGCCAGTGGGGCGGTACTTTTTCTTTTATAAGATGCACTGCATCTTGGAAGCGCTCACTAGTATGCAGGAGGCGGGGAGAGAAGCCCTGTGATCGCTGTACTTACCCCTCCTCCTGCTCGCTCTTCTCAGGGCCCGCGCTGCTGTGTCCTGGCTGCATGCAGCATAGCGCTCTATGACCTGACGCTGCAGTAGGTCAAGTGACTGCAGCGTGGGACCTGAGAAGAGAACCTGGGAGACCGCCGGACCTGGAGAGTGGCAGCGAAGCAGGAGAGGTAAGTTAATTTATTTATTTTTAAGTCTGATCTGAGGTCTGATATAGGGGGTCTGGAGGTCTGATTGGGATCTGAAGGTCTGATATGAGGGGTCTGGAGGTCTGATAGGGATCTGATATGGGGGATCTGGGGTTTAATAGGAGTCTGAGGTCTGATATGAGGGTCTGTAAGTCTTATGAGGGCCTGGAGGTCAAATGGGGCTCTGAAGGTCAAATGGGGTCTGGAGGTCTGGTCTGAGGTCTGATATGTAAGTTTAATGGGGGTCTGGAGGTCTAATGGGGGTCTGATATGGGGCTCTGGATATCTAAAGGGGGTCTGGAGGTCTGGTCTGAGATCCGATATGGGGGTCTGGAAGTCTAAAGGGGTCTGATATGGGGGTCTGGTGGTCTGGTCTAAGGTCTGATATGGGGGTCTGAGAGGTCTAATGGGGTCTGATAGGTCTGATTGGGGTCTGGTCCAGTGTTCCCTCTAAGCCTTGGCAGCTGCTGAGCTGGGTAGGCTTTAAGATGGGCAATGCTTAGTCAAAGGTGGGTAATAGGAAAATCAAACGAGAGATAATCGTTGTATATAATTATATATATATATATATATATATATATATATATACATCTTCTTGTATATAGTGATATGGACCATGCTGGTATAACCTGGGTATCTCCTGTATATAATTATATATGTACAGCTGGTATAAGTTCTACGTCTTCTTGTATATAGTGATATGGACCATGCTGGTATAACCTGGGTATCTCCTGTATATAATTATATATGTACAGCTGGTATAACCTGGGCATCTCCTGTATATAATTATATATGTACAGCTGGTATAAGTTATACATCTTCTTGTATATAGTGATATGGAGCATGCTGGTATAACCTGGGCATCTCCTGTATATAATTATATATGTACAGCTGGTATAAGTTATACATCTCCTTGTATATAGTGATATGGACCATGCTGGTATAACCTGGGCATCTCCTGTATATAATTATATATGTACAGCTGGTATAAGTTATACATCTTCTTGTATATAGTGATAAGGACCATGCTGGTATAACCTGGGCATCTCCTGTATATAATTATATATGTACCGCTGGTATAACCTGGGTATCTCCTGTATATAATTATATATGTACAGCTGGTATAAGTTATACATCTTCTTGTATATAGTGATATAGACCATGCTGATATAACCTGGGTATCTCCGGTATATAATTATATATGTACCGCTGGTATAACCTGGGTATCTCCTGTATATAATTATATATGTACAGCTGGTATAAGTTATACATCTTCTTGTATATAGTGATATGGACCATGCTGGTATAACCTGGGTATCTCCTGTATATAATAATATATGTACAGCTGGTATAAGTTATACATCTCCTTGTATATAGTGATATGGACCATGCTGGTATAACCTGGGCATCTCCTGTATATAATTATATATGTACAGCTGGTATAAGTTATACATCTTCTTGTATATAGTGATATGGAGCATGCTGGTATAACCTGGGTATCTCCTGTATATAATTATATATGTACAGCTGGTATAAGTTATACATCTTCTTGTATATAGTGATAAGGACCATGCTGGTATAACCTGGGCATCTCCTGTATATAATTATATATGTTGTAGAAAGGCACAAGGGACCATCATAGATGGAAAATATGTGTCACCGAGGTTCCTGGCCTCGGTGAAGTAGGAGCCAGTAGTGTAAATGTCCGCAGCAGTTGCTGATGGACACTTTGATAGTTAGCATAGCTGTGAAAAGCTAATCCGGGCCGGCTCTTACTGGGAGCAGCCAAAGTGCAGGGAGGGTTGGCTGTTCCCCATGGTCCAGGCCGGGTTTTGACGGGCTTACAAAAGGTCAGCCAGCAGGGTCAGTGGTGTGATTACCTGGCTGATGGTGGAGCTCTGTGTAGCTGTGTGTTTTGGAGCCGAGTGAAAACCAGTGGGTCTCTGCCGAGAGACAAAGGACAAAGCAAGGTTCCCATCCACTCCGTGGGGAGTACGGTACTGTGCCCTAAAACTTTCTATGTGATTTTTCAGATTCAAGATTGAACTGTTTTTCTTTAAGTGTCAGCTGAAGTAAGCTGATCACTACCGCCTGTTGAATTGTGGTGTGCCAACAATAAAAGACATTTATTACTTTGATTTCCACCACTAAAAGGCTACTGTGTATTTATCTGAAGGCTACCATTTGGGAAATCCCTACAATGTACAGCTGGTATAACCTGGGCATCTCCTGTATATAAATGTATATGTACAACTGGTATAACTTACATATCTTCTTGTATATAGTGATGTGGAGCTTGTTGGTATAACCTGGGCATCCTCCTTTTTTTCCCGACCTGAAGAAAAGAACTGAGCATGCAGCTGTAGCGGTCAGCGGAGGAAGAGTACAGTACAGCAAACAAGGAGGCTGAAGCATACAGCGGCTTTATTAAAGAACACAATGTAACCCCTTGTTGCGTTCTGTCTTCGTACCATCATGTTCTGTACGGCTGCTGCTGCCACCCACATCATGCCACTGCTAACATCATGCCACTGCTGCAACCTGCTGACGGCTGCTGTACGGCTGCTGTTGCCTCCATCTTGCCACCGCCAACATCATGCCACTGCTGCAACCTGCTGACCATCATCTTCCATAAGGCTGCTGCTGCTCCTCGCTGTTAATCCCCACCATTAATGCAAAGGATCTGCCGCCACTATCACTACTAAAACGACTACCATTGCTACTACTACAGATAGACAGCCTTGTATGTTCCGTGCTATACTGCTCCTGCTGCAGCTACTATTGCAGCTATACGTCACCATATCCGTACCCTTTCCACATTCACATTTCTAGATTTTTATTTTTGGCCTATTCACAACAAGCCACTTTTAATTCTGACAATCAACACTTGTGCGTGTCGTAGCGGCAGCTTTCTGACCCTGTCAAGGCATCCCTCAAGCCAGTTTTATTATTTATTTATTTTAATCCCATAACACCGTGTGTGTTTAAACATCATCTGCCCCCCCCCCCCCCCCCCGATAAGGGACCATTTTTCGAAGCTTTGGAATATGAAAAAGCAGAACAGATGTGTAATATTAAACACGCTGTATGATAACGCCATCAACTATACAGTACGTACATCCATATTTATGTATGTCAGAGTCACTCAGACGTCATTTACTGTTGCTGTCATTGTGTTCCAGAGCTTGGGCAGGGGAAAAAATTCATAAAAAATTAATGAAAAGTGCTAACAAGTTTTCCTAGGACAATTGGAGCAACTTTAGTTGGACACAAATCGATTCAAAATATTTCAAAATTCGCAAACCAGACCCAAAACGAGAGGTTCACTCATTTCTAGAGTGGAGCAGAGAAGATGGCGAGGAGTCAGCAGGGTCTGTGCATTGGTATGAAGCCCTGGTGACTCTGTGACTGAATTATAACACCGTGTCCGCTCTGCACGGCGCCCGGGACCCGGCTACAGAAGACGAGGTCGGGAGCAAAAAGGAAAGACAAATATTTGTGCAAAACAGATAAAACAAGAAGAGTTCACAGTGCAAATGAGGCTGATACTTGATTTGTTTTAAACATGTTACTCTAAATTAACTAATTAAGAGCGATAAATCCCAGAAAATGAAGGAGCCGGCGCAGCAGTTGCTTCCGTAATGCGCTAAACGTTGCAGTAATCTATTAATATTACTCCCATCGTCTCTTTTTACCATTTTAATTAGATGATACAACCAGGCGTTTGATTCACGCAGATTTTCCCAGGCAGAATAATTATAATTGAGTTTTAGCAAATTAAGAAGAAATGTTTTCACTGGTTCAAATAACAGCAAAATCTTCAATTACATTTCTATTAGAATACGAGAAGTGTCAACACTTTAAAGGGCCCCGACATCCAAATGCAGTGTTTAGGATATTTTTAGGATGATTCTAAAGTGTCATGGCTTCTCGTGAACATTCGCCTCTGTCCCGCCCTCTGCCGAGCTATCCTTTTTTTTGCTATCGCACTTACGCACCGTCCCAGAACGTGATGGGGACGTGACTGCGAGGGGGTCGATCTATCTCCACTCACTAAATCTCTCCTTCCACTTCCGCCTGTCAACACTCCCCAAATACATGCTGCTGCCACCCGCTGTTACGGCCGACGAGATGCCGATTCGTTAATGCACAAGTATACACGACACACACCGCTCACCACTGTCTTTATTGGTCTAACCTCATGTCATCTTGTGTATTTATTCCAGGACCTATACAATGTGCATTCCTATTTTGTTATGCAACTGTTATGTTCACATGTAATGTGCCTGGTTCACCAGCAGGTGGCAGCAAACCCGGCAGAGCTGTAATTATGTAGAATGGAGCTAACCATTCTATTCTAACCCCCCACTGGAGAGAAGTGAGCGAGTCCTATTTCCTGCAGGAAGGGTGGGGCAGAAGTTCCAGTCAGTCTAGTTTACCCCCAACTAGGGAAAGGGTGTGCACCTTGAGCTCTTCTGGCCATGGAGGCCAAAGCTTGAAGCTTCAGGAGCCAGGAGGAAAGTTCATAACCTAGAGTCAGACTACAAAGTGAAGTGCAGCATACAGAAGAAGCTGAGTTTGCCTGCCAGTTTCATGCTAAAGCCTGCTGGAACCAAGACAAAGCCTGTAAACTGTTTTGGAGAACATTTATGCAAAGTAAAGCTGCCATTGAAATTCATCTCAAGGTCTGGACTCAAGTTATTCTTTTATCCCTCAATTATTCCCTTTATTTATTGCTTTGGAGCCAGTGGCGTACACACAATCCATGGGGCCCCGGTGCGAAACTGATCTATGGGGCCCCCTCCCCGTCGCCCCCCCCCCCCCCAACCTGCCTCCTAGCCCCCCCCTCCCCTACCAGTGGTGTAACTATAGTGTTATGGGCCACAGTGCAAACATTTTTTCAAAGAACCGGCAGATTTTTTTTACTAAGGGCTCTTTCCGTGCGGCTAATCCGCGGCGTGACTGAGTGCCAAGCCCCATTCTAAACAGCAGAGACACGGAGCAGTGACATGATTGACTGTGATCTTTTTACTACAAAATCACGGTGACAACTTTATGTCTCTGTGATTTTGTAGTAAAGAGATCACAGAGAGGCACGGAGCGTTATCAGTCATGTTAATGCTCTGTGTCTCTGCTGTCCGGAACGGGGCTTGGCTCTCATTTACGCAGCGGATTCCTCGCACGGGATCCGCTTGTGTTAAAGAGCCCTAAGCCCAATGCATGGCTACACTCACCTAGTCCTAATAAAATCTGGTCCTACCTCATCCAGGGTGTCGCTGGCGTCGGCGTGATGTCCGCTGGATCCAGAACAAGGTCCCTGTGGTGAGAAAAAAAGAATAATCACATAAGGAAGGGATGGTGACTGCCCCTGTGAAATCACCAGCTGGCCTGTAAGACGGAGCCATGCCAATGTGTAGCAGGGTAATCTAGGACATTTCCCCTAAGTGCAACCACACGGTACTAATGCCCACCTTGTGGCCCCTCACAGTAGTTATGCCCACCTTTGTTCCCGTCACAGTAATTATGCCCAGATATGTGCCCCCTCATAGTAGTTATGCCAAATATGTGTCCCCTTACAGTAGTAATGCCAGATTATGTGCCCCTCACAGTATTTATGCCCAGTTATGTGCCCCCTCAAAGTAAATATGCCCACATATGTGCCCCCTCAGAGTGGTTATGCCAGATTATGTGCCCCCTCACAGTATTAATGCCAGACTATGTGCCCCTCACCTAGTAACGCCAGATTATATGCCCCTTACAGTAATAATGCCAGATTATGTGCCCCTTCACAGTATTTATGCCCGGTTATGTGCCCCCTCAAAGTAAATTTGCCCAGATATGTGTCCCCTCAGAGTGGTTATGCCAGATTATGTGCCCCTCACATTAGATATGCTCACATATGTGCCCCTCACATTGGTTATGCCAGATTAGGCTCCTTTCACACTAGCGTTCGTCGGTCCGCTCGTGAGCTCCGTTTGAAGGAGCTCACGAGCGGACCCGAACGCCTCCGTCCAGCCCTGATGCAGTCTGAATGGAGCGGATCCGCTCAGACTGCATCAGTCTGGCTGCGTTCAGACTCCGCTCCGCTCGCCTCCGCACGGACAGGCGGACAGCTGAACGTGCGGAGGCGAGCGGATCCGTTCAGACTTACAATGTAAGTCAATGGGAACGGATCTGCTTGAAGATGACACCATATGGCTCAATCTTCAAGCGGATCCGTCCCCCATTGACTTTACATTGGAAGTCTGAACGGATCCGCTCAGGCTGCTTTCACACTTAGAATTTTTTCTAAGTTATTAATGCAGACGGATCCGTACTGAACGGAGCCTCCGTCTGCATTAATATGATCGGATCCGTTCAGAACGGATCCGATCTAACGCTAGTGTGAAAGTAGCCTTACATGCCCCGTCACAGTAGTTATGCCTTCATATGTGCCCCCTCATAGTTATGCCTTTATATGTGCCCCCTCACAGTAGTTATGCCACATTAGGTGCCCCCTCAAATTAGTTATGGCAGATTAGGTGCCCCTCAGTAGAGATGCCAACTTTTGTGCCCCCTCACTCTAGTTGTTCCCATCAATCCCCCCCCCTCTGCACCTCTGCCCCTCTGCCCCCTGCCCCTCTGCCTCTCTGCCCCTTTGCCCCCCAGCCCCCAGTCTGCAGCATTAGAAAAAAAAATTCTTACATACTTACCTTCTTCCCTGAGGAGAGTAGGCAGCTTGCCGGGTTTTTAGGTCTCCTCCCACAGTGACAGGCAGCAGCGCGATCTGGGGCCAGCAGGGGGAGCTCCTGAGCTCTGAAGATCAGTGAAGCAGGGAGCAGAGAGGTTTCCCTGCTTCACTATAGAAACGGAACTGCCGGCCCTGTGTGTGTGAGTGCGTGCCCCCCCCCCCCTCCCCTCCCTTACTTGACCCTCCGGCCCCCCCACCCCCCATATTATACATGTAATGGTGGCATGGAGCGCTCTGATGGGGCCCGAAATTGCCACTGTACTTCATGCCGGGCCCCACCAGAGCGCTCCATTACATTTGAGTACAGCGGGAACCCTGCCAGCGGCCTGGGGGGGTCCACAGGCGGCCGGGCCCCCTGGAGTGCCGGGCCCGGTCGCAACTGCGACCCCTGCGACCCTGGTATGTACGCCACTGTTTGGAGCCAAAGCCTGCGGTCTAGTTGTATCCAGGTAGGAGCACCGTGACACACATAAAGAGACATTTTAGGCCGCAACATACCACTCGGCATTTCCTACACCTGGGACGCGTTTATATAGAGAGCCCTAGGGAGAGGTGCCTGTTGCACAAGTATTTTGGGGTCTGTCTCTACCAGCTTTGAAAAGGCTGAAATTTGTGCCCATTATTCTGTGCAAAAGAGCTCGCGCTCGGTCAGATTGGATAGAGAGTATCTGTGAACAGCAGTTTTCAAGTCTTGCCACAGCTTCTCAATGTGATTTAGGTCTGGACTGTGACTGGGTCGCTCTAACACATGAATATGCTTTGATCTGAACCCTTACATTGTAGCTCTGGCTGGATGTTTTGGGTTGTTGTCCTCCTAGAAGGTGAACCTCCGCCCCAGTCTCAAGTCTTCTGCAGCCTCCACCAGGTTTTCCTCCAGGATTTTCCTGTATTTAGCTCCATTCATCTTCCCATCATCTCTGACCAGCTTTCCTGACCCTGCGAAAGGAAAGCCTCCCCACAGCATGATGCTTCTACCACTATGAGGGGATGGTGTGTTCAGGGTGATGTGCAGTGTAAGTTTTCCGCCACACATTGCATTTTACATTTAGGCCAAAAACCTTAACTTTGGTCTCATCTGACCAGAGCACCTTCTTCTACATGTTTGCTGTTTACCCTACATGGCTTCTGGCAAACTGTGAACAGTACTTATTATGGCTTGCTTTCAAAAATTGTTTTCTTCTTGGCATTCTGCCATAAAGGCCAGATTTGTGGAGTACGACTAATAGCTGTGGACAGATTCTCCCACCTGAGCTGTGGATCTCTGTACCTTCTACAGAGTGAGCATGGGCCTCTTGGCTGCTTCTCTAATTAGTGCTCTTCTGTCAGTTTAGGTGGACGGCCATGTCTTGGTAGGTTTTCAGTTCCATATACCGTCTATTTTCAGATAATGGATTGAACAGTGCTCCATGAGATGTTCAGAGTTTGGGATATTTTTTTATAACCTAAACCTGCTTTGGACTTCTCCATAACTTTATTCCTGACCTGTCTGGTGTGTTCTTTGGTTTTCATGATGCTGTTTGATCACTAAGGCCTTCACAGAACAGCTGGAGTTATACTGAGAACACCTTACACACGGGTGGACTCTATTTACTAATTAGGTGACTTCTGAAGGAAATTGGTCACACTGGATTTTCACAGAAAATGCTAAACACATATATTTAAGTTTGTGGGTGTAATGTGAAAAAATGTGGAAAAGTTCAGGGGGTATGAATCATTTTTCAAGGCATTGTATAATGTCCACTGCGGGTCTGGCCACACAGTGGGGTCTACATAAAAGGTCCCCACAAGTGAAAAGCTGATCATTGAGCTGATCAAAGCTGATCATATGTTGTGGGACCATCACCTGTTAGGAGAGCAAACATAACATGTTCCTCCCTATTGAAGACTAAGGTAGTTATAGAAAGATCTCAGTCTTGCTGGACGCTTTAGAGATCCCCAGAGATCAGCTGTCATATGCAGTTGAATTTGACAACTGTTCAATTTTCCTGCAGCGCTACCACAGGTGGAATTAGGTATTACATGGTGCCTATTAAAATCAATAGGCTATCTGTATAAGCTTCTCCAGAGCAAGAGACTTTTTTCTAGCCTCCCTCAGAATGTCCTAATAGTATCAAATGGGGCTTTCGAAACAAGACGAACACCTATAATGAGGTATCCCCATCACGTGCACTTCATTGTCATGGATCCCACCTCTGGGGCTTTTTGTGTATCTGGAGAAGGGGGACCCCATCAACTGATTTACAGAGGCAGCGTTCCCCATAGACTACAAAGGAGGAGTGAGCGCAAGACTGAGATCTTTCCATAACTACCTTAGTCTTCAATAGGGAGGAACATGTTATGTTTGCTCTCCTAACAGGTGATGGTCCCACAACATATATATGGCATGTCCTGTAAAGTTTTACAAAGCGTAAGTATTCCCATCGGTGTCATCATACTATCATCTAGTCCAGGCTATTTTCCTAATGTGTCCTGAATGTAATGCTTTGTGTACAATCCTGTTCAGGACCACCGCAGGTGTACAGTGACCTTGATGCCCAGTAGGGCCTGGAATCTGCCCAGGATTTCCTGGTGCTGGTGACGGCTTTGCTCTTGTCATGTAATTGTGTTTTACAGAAGGTAGACAGAAGCGATGTGACATTAGCATCACCGTCGTGGTGGCGAGGTCCGTAGTCATGTGCCCCTCATTATCATCCCCTGTGATTTCAGCCCATTATGGATTTGAATCGCACAACCGGCCCTGCATTTTAATGAGGGATCCATCTGCCAGGGTTTTAATTACGGGTGACTCTTTCACTTAAAGTTCATGTTTTTCTTTCTCTTGGTGCCACATGAAGGCTGTGATAAGATGTGAAGAAAATACCAATAGAAGGGAGTGAATGATGCCATGTACAGTCAGTCTGAGCTATTATCCAGAAATACTCTGTGCTTCTGTGTGCAAGTCTCACTTTATGACTCCCAACGCAGGTAAATCGCAATACCATTAGACTATCAAACACCTTTGCTGGTGATCAGGGAACCTAAAGCCCAGGCACCCTCCCAGGGGAAAGAATTTAGGAGCACCCACACTGGCACTTTTATGACCCTTTTAAAGGCCAGATGTGAGCACATGTGCACCCTAAGGAAGCATAAAGCAGGATCATAGAGGCAAGATCATGGAGAGGATGTTGGTGACCAAGAAGCAGGATGACATAGCAAGTGCAGCAATTTCTCCACCCACAAGGAACAGCAGGAGGGCATCAGGCTGTCTGCAAACCAATGGCAGCTTAGAAGATCCAAATCTCCGGTACCGGCGTAACCTCAATATTGACCAAGACATTCTGGACATTCTTTATACCCTAGTAACAGTCGGCTATGTTGGAAACATTGGGTCAAATAGGTGACCAAATAAACTCCTGTATCTATGGGGAGCTTTACAGGTCTTCAACCAGTTGGGTAGTCAGGGGTGTATTTATAGTTAGTGCCTCTCTAGACACCAAGTCTGAATTCTTCCAAACAGGGCCCAAATGGACAGAAGGAGGGGGAAAGAGTAGGTGGGGTCAACTCAAGTATAGACTATGCTGATATAATCTGGGCATGTCCTGTATGTAATGATATACAACTACTCACAAAAAGTTAGGGATATTTGTCCTGTGGGTGAAATTTCAGGATTAACCTAAAATGCCCTCTAACCTTTACAGGTGAACTTAATCTGACCTTCTCTAAACTTTTGAATGCACATGTCCAATTGTTCAATCCTTCAGTACTTTTTGCATGACTTGCTGTTCTCTAACAAGGAGCTTAACGGCAAAATTAACAAAAGGTGTTTGATCCATGAATCGCCCAAAAAAATTCCTGGTTCAATTAGAATTGGTATTTAAACAGTCCTCCTCATCATGCTGTTCACATTTTGACATCATGAGACCAAGATGACACCTAACAATTGATCAACAGTTCCTCGCCATTGCCAGACTTCAAGCAGAATGTTCTCAGACGGAAGTGACCACTGAGCTTAGAGTGTCACAGAGTGTCATCAGCAGGCTGTATCAGAGATACAGAGAGACTGGAAGAGTCACAGAAAGGCAGAGAAGTGGACGTCCTTTGGCCACATCGGCCACTGATGAACGCTTCATTCTGATCAATGCCCTGCGCAACCAGATGATGAATGCCAAACAACTCCAGGCACATTAAAGGGAGGCGAGAGGCACCTAAGTGTCACGTGAGACCAGACCTGCGTGCTAGATGACCTGCAAAGGTACCTGACCAGATCACCAGGCACAGGCGTCATCATCTTGTATGGGCCAGAGAGCATCTACGCTGGACGAGGGACCAGTGGGCCTCAGTGCTGTTCACTGATGAAAGTCAATTCACGCTGAGAAGAGCAGAAATGATGGCCACAACAATGTTGGAGACATCAAGGAGATCCAGACCTGAATCCCATTGAAAACCTATGGGATCAGCTGAGTCGCTGAGTAGGGGCTCGTAACTCTGTACCCCAGAACCTCAATGGCCTAAGGGCCGCCCTTCGAGAAGAGTGGGATGCCATGCCTCAGCAGACAATAGGACGACTTGTGAACAGAAGGAAACATCACTGTCAAGCTGTAATTGGTGCTCAAGGGCACAGGACAAGTTAATGAGACACTGACATTTTCGTGGGGGTATACCCGGCACTGGTGTCGGCTTTAGTTTAAATAAAATAAGATGAAGAAATCGCCATCGCTGCTTCTACTTAAATGCCCGACTTTCATGATATAAAATCACTGAGCCGGAACTTTTTTCATAAATTTCCCCCAAAAGACAAATATTTCAAACTTTTTGGGCAGCTGATATAAGTTATACATCTTCTTGTATATAGTGATATGGACCATGCTGGTATAACCTGGGCATCTCCTGTATATAATTATATATGTACAGCTGGTATAAGTTATACATCTTCTTGTATATAGTGATATGGACCATGCTGGTATAACCTGGGCATCTCCTGTATATAATTATATATGTACAGCCGGTATAAGTTATACATCTTCTTGTATACAGTGATATGGAGCATGCTGGTATAACCTGGGCATCTCCTGTGTATAATTATATATGTACAGCTGGTATAACCCGGGCATCTCCTGTATATAATTATATATGTACAGCTGGTATAAGTTACACATCTTCTTGTATATAGTGATATGGAGCATGCTGGTATAACCTGGGTATCTCCTGTATATAATTATACATGTACAGCTGGTATAAGTTATACATCTTCTTGTATATAGTGATATGGACCATGCTGGTATAACCTGGGCATCTCCTGTATATAATTATATATGTACAGCTGGTGTAAGTTATACATCTTCTTGTATACAGTGATATGGACCGTGCTGGTATAACCTGGGCATCTCCTGTATATAATTATATATGTACAGCTGGTATAACCTGGGCATCTCCTGTATATAATTATACATGTACAGCTGGTATAAGTTATACATCTTCTTGTGTATAGTGATATGGAGCATGCTGGTATAACCTGGGCATCTCCTGTATATAATTATATATGTACAGCTGGTATAAGTTATACATCTTCTTGTATATAGTGATATGGACCATGCTGGTATAACCTGGGCATCTCCTGTATATAATTATATATGTACAGCTGGTATAAGTTATACATCGTCTTGTATATAGTGATATGGAGCATGCTGGTATAACCTGGGTATCTACTAGTACAGGCATGATCAACCTGCGGCCCTCCAGCTGTTGCAAAACTACAACTCCCAGCATGCCCGAACAGCCTACAGCTATCAGCCTACAGCAGGGCATTGTGGGAGTTGTAGTTTTACAACAGCCGGAGGCCGCAGGTTGAGAATGCCTGTATTACTATATTGTCTTATGTTCTTTTATATTTAGTGTGATTATAATCCTTTGTTAGGAAATGCTCTTTCCCATTTCACAGTTGACGCTGCTATCACTAGTGCAGGTTTTCTTGGAACCAGAGCCTTTTCCTGCTGACATTTCCTCAGTGATCCTGATAATTATCCATTGGTTTTGTGCTCTGCACTGCGGTATAATCTGAGCATTTGCAGCACTGATGAGACGTGAGTGTAAGTAACGAGAGAAGGCAAGATATAAAAATTAATAGAATCACTTCATCATCGTTCTCAGCGCTCTTAGTATTACCCAGCGTATCCCAGTGTTACTTATTGTATCCAACTGTTACTTCTTTTAATTTAATTACATGACCTACAGTACTGTACTGTACATCTTGTAGATTCAGAAAAATGCCCGCTTTTGTTTTTTAGTTTTTTTCAAAAACAGCTCCATATGAACATAGCCAATGGCCAATCGAGGCACTGTTTCTGTGGAAAAATCATACCTTTTATTTCCTAATGTGTTGAACCCCTTTAAGCATTTTTCCCCCCAAAGGAGGCTGCTATGGCTCCTGCACCAGTAATTAGTCTGAGTACTCAGGGGCCCGTCTGTCACCTCTGTGACTTCCCGTTGCACCCTGGGAAAAGTTTATTTATTCATTCCTTTTTTTCTTTTTCCAGACACAACTATTATTTTACAAGACTTTTTATTATCCAAATAAAGAACATTTTTTGCCTTTCTCCTAGAAAACGGAAAGTTCCCGTTAATTTACAATGTAGCGTTCATGCATTTTTAAGAAGCGACACCCCAATTAAAATCTTTATTAAGACTCCGCACAGATGAAATGACCTTATTCTGCCGCTAATAAATTTTACGCTGCAATAAAAATTAGTAAAAGTCCCTTCAGCTGTTGAAATGAATCATCTTCTAACCTAATAAATTAAGTTTTGGATTAAAACAAATGCCTGAATGGCGTACAACGTGCCCCGCGCTGCACAGCCTCGTAAATAGTTTTCTGCATAAGTAAAAAAAAATGTAAAAACATTTTTTAAAAGGTCAAATATTTAAACTGAAAGGTTCTTGTGATGCAGTTTCTGTGTTTTACAAGAGTAGCTGAACAGTCATAATGATTTTATGTTTATGTTTTATTCCCTCAGACCCCCACAGATCACAGCAGGCCCTCCACTTCCCCAGCATTCAAATCTGCCCCTTATCTAGTGACCACTGCCCCAATAGTCACAGCAGCCCCATATCTAGTGTCCACTGCCCCAACTCCCCCAATAGTCACAGCAGCCCCTATATCTAGTGTCCACTGCCCCAACTCCCCCAATAGTCACAGCAGCCCCATATCTAGTGTCCACTGCCCCAACTCCCCCAATAGTCACAGCAGCCCCTATATCTAGTGCCCACTGCCCCAACTCCCCCAATAGTCACAGCAGCCCCATATCTAGTGCCCACTGCCCCAACTCCCCCAATAGTCACAGCAGCCCCTATATCTAGTGACCACTGCTTTAACTTTCCCCATAGTCACACAAGCCCCCTCATCTAGTGACCAATGCTCCAACTCCCCTATAGTCACAGCAGCCCCTATATCTAGGGACCACTGCTTTAAGTTTCCCAGTAGTCACAGCAGCCCCTCATCTAGTGACCAATGCCCCAACTCCCCCAATAGTCACAGCAGCCCCCATATATAATGACCACTGCTTTAAATTTCGCTCTAGTCACAGCAGCCCCCATATATAATGACCACTGCTTTAACTTTCCCTCTAGTCACAGCAGCCCCCATATCTAGTGACCACTGCTTTAACTTTCCCCATAGTCACACAAGCCCCCTCATCTAGTGACCAATGCCCCAACTCCCCTATAGTCACAGCAGCCCCTATATCTAGGGACCACTGCTTTAAGTTTCCCAGTCGTCACAGCAGCCCCTCATCTAGTGACCAATGCCCCAACTCCCCCATAGTCACAGCAGTCCCCATATCTAGTGACCACTGCTTTAACTTTCCCCATAGTCACAGAAGCCCCCTCATCTAGTGACCACTGCCCCAACTCCCCCAATAGTCCCAGCAGCCCCCATATCTAGTGACCACTGTCCTAACTTCCATAATGGTTACAGCAGGCCCCATATCTAGTAATCATTGCCATAATGACCCAAATAGTCTCAGCAGCCACTTATGTAGTGACCACTGCCCTAACTTCCCCAGTAGTCACAGCAGCCTCTGCAATGTGCCACCCCCCAGGGCATGAATGGGGTCCCAGTGAGTAGGACATGCTGAGTGGTGATATTGTCTAAATGGTTTGTGTGTCACGGTTCTCCTACCGGGATACCATCACTCTCCAGGGTTAGACTCCGTAGCATTAAAAGAAAAGAGTTATAGTTAGTGGACAATAAAATGAGTCCAAACTTGATACATTTCAACAGTTTTACTTGAATAAACTTGTATCCAGACAATACTTGATCTTTCACTTGGCTCCAGCAGGTTTTAGTGTAAACTGGCCAGCAAACTTGAATACCTTGCTTTCTCCCTCTGCTGCTGTGCTAATCTCTGGCATCAGTCTGGTTACTGGACTTTCTAGCAGTTATGGTACCTTTGAGTGGGGTGGCTTTGGCCATTGACCCTATCATAATACTCAGTCTAGGAACTGCAAGGATTTGGTGTGCTCTATGAGCTGCTTCCCCTGGAAGACTCCTGCTGCAGGAGGGGGCGCTCCCCTCACTGCACCATGTCTTGTCCCTTTCCAATTCTATTATACTATTGCTTCCTGCAACTCCTCCCTTGGTAGAAAGCAGGACTAACCCACTTCTTCCCAAAAGGGGCAAGAATGGAATGGTAAGTTCCATTCTATCTAAAGATCTCTCTGCCAGATACACTGCCACCTGCTGGACAACCAGGCACAGTGCAAGTAATACAATGCATAAGTTGCATAGCAGTATTATTAAGGGACAGAATCAGATATACAGATGACATTATTTGCCAACCATTCTAGACAGTAGCTGGGTGTAGGAATGGTAGTGCCCGCTCTGGGGTACTACACCGACTTTTCTAGTGACCGCTGTGTTAACTTCTCCAGTAGTCACAGCAGTGACCACTGGCCCAACTACCCCAATAACTAAAGCATCACTGGGCACTCCTATCTGGTCACCACCACTCCAAATCTCCTAGTAGTCACAGCAGTCCTCAAAACTTCTTCAGTATTCACAGCAGCCTCCTTATCTATCTAGTGACTACTGGCCCAACTACTCCAATAACTAAAGCATCACTGGGCACTCCCATCTGGTCACCACCACTCCAAATCTCCTAGTAGTCACAGCAGTCCTCAAAACTTCTTCAGTATTCACAGCAGCCTCCACACTTGCCCAAGAATGACAGCAGATGCCCAGTTTCCCATTAGTCACAGCAGCGCTCCTATAGCCACCACCACCACATTACACTTTATAGTAGTCACAGCACTCTGCCTTCATGAGTTGTCACAGCACTAACCTCTTTTTTACAGAGGTATGTTCTCACGTCATGTCCTTGTGTTGCTATCTACTGACCTCGATCTGTACCTATTTACCCATGTCTTGTGAAGTCCACCTACTCAGATGTCCTCCTTGCCCCACTACAGTTAGGACCTAAGGAATCTCTATAGGATAATACCTTCAACTCAAAACCCTCTAAGCTAAATCCAATAGTGACCTTCAGTTGCTACTCACCATTCCCCATTCACATCAGTTTTCACTGATGCCGGTGCACCCTGTCCTGATGGTAGGGGCTTAACTGACAGTGACAGCCGGACCCGTGCCGCTGTTCGGATGGGCACAGCTCCTGCACCTGCCCGATCAGCCCGCCATACCTGTACAGCGCTGGGACTCAGGTCACGTCATGCAGCGCCGTACAGGTATGGCACTGGTATCCTAAAGGTTAATAAGCCTGGTCCTTTCCCATCCATATTTTGAACCTTTGTAAATCTCTGCCCTGGCACTGGCTGGCAGCAGCCTTGTGACTCCTCAACACTCCTCCCCCCCCCCCCCCCCATTGAAAATTCAAGGCAGCAAGGCCCTTTACTGAAAAAATACTTTTCTAGTCTGTCTAGTCTGCGGCCTCCTGCCTGCACACTGTTCTGCCACAGTGCCACAGTCTGCACCACTCCTAACTGCCACACACCACAGTGCCACTGTGACTGTCTGCACCACGCCTAACTGCCACATACCACAGTGCCACTGTGACTGTCTGCACCACTCCTAACTGCCACACACCACAGTGCCACTGTGACTGTCTGCACCGCTCCTAACTGCCACACACCACAGTGCCACTGTGACTGTCTGCACCGCTCCTAACTGCCACACACCACAGTGCCACTGTGACTGTCTGCACCACTCCTAACTGCCACACACCACAGTGCCACTGTCTGCACCACTCCTAACTGCCACACACCACAGTGCCACTGTCTGCACCACTCCTAACTGCCACACACCACAGTGCCACTGTCTGCACCACTCCTAACTGCCACACACCACAGTGCCACTGTGACTGTCTGCACCACTCCTAACTGCCACACACCACAGTGCCACTGTGACTGTATGCACCACTCCTAACTGCCATACACCACAGTGCCACTGTGACTGTCTGCACCACTCCTAACTGCCACACACCACAGTGCCACTGTGACTGTCTGCACCGCTCCTAACTGCCACACACCACAGTGCCACTGTGACTGTCTGCACCACTCCTAACTGCCACACACCACAGTGCCACTGTGACTGTATGCACCACTCCTAACTGCCATACACCACAGTGCCACTGTGACTGTCTGCACCACTCCTAACTGCCACACACCACAGTGCCACTGTGACTGTCTGCACCACTCCTAACTGCCACACACCACAGTGCCACAGTGCCTGTCTGCACCACTCCTAACTGCCACACACCACAGTGCCACTGTGACTGTCTGCACCACTCCTAACTGCCACACACCACAGTGCCACAGTCTGCACCACTCCTAACTGCCACACACCACAGTGCCACTGTGACTGTCTGCACCACTCCTAACTGCCACACACCACAGTGCCACAGTCTGCACCACTCCTAACTGCCACACACCACAGTGCCACAGTGCCTGTCTGCACCACTCCTAACTGCCACACACCACAGTGCCACAGTCTGCACCACTCCTAACTGCCACACACCACAGTGCCACTGTGACTGTCTGCACCACTCCTAACTGCCACACACCACAGTGCCACAGTGCCTGTCTGCACCACTCCTAACTGCCACACACCACAGTGCCACAGTCTGCACCACTCCTAACTGCCACACACCACAGTGCCACTGTGACTGTCTGCACCACTCCTAACTGCCACACACCACGGTGCTTTTTGCAGGCTCAGCTCGGCGGCAGTGTTACTGCAGACACACACTGACACACACAACACTAGTGAGGTGGTCACTTCACTAGAAGGCACAGGCCGCACAGCCGTTTTCTTGCGCAGGAGCACTGGAGCTACAAGGAAGATAGGAGGTTTTCCCGAGCATAGAAGTGAGATAGGCGTGAGCGCGCTCCCTGGGCTTATCAGAGCGCGCACCAGGGGCGGATTAAGTATATTATAGGCCGGGGGCTGTTCACCCATCTTGGGCCTCCTCTGTCTATTTGCCCCGACCGTCCCCTCTTTCGCGTTGTGCCCCATGTTTCTTTTTTTCTGGTAAATATTAAAGAGAACTATACCACGTTTTATAGTGTCGTTGCCCATTACCCCTGAGGATGCCAGGGATCTGGCAAACATTTTGGGGGCAACGTATGAAATGATTTTAGAGGACGGCTATCGTCCGTGCTGACCCTAAACCATTTAATCAATGCGATTAATCAATGAAAAGGAAGCAATAGAGGGACGAGTGGTCACAGTGCACAGAACCACATCCCTGGCGCAGGAGTGAACGCAGAATAGTACACTGCCACAGCTCGCCAGTGTCTAGTGGTTGGAGGACTGTTAATGAAATAGAGTGGATTTATTATTACAGATTATGGGATTAATGTAAATTGGGGGCTATCAGCCGTAGGGGGGACAGTTTTTATTTAGGAGAACCAAATACCCTTTGTTGTTGTTGAATTGACGTCTATTATATAACACCCCCAGCCCTTCATAGTGTATAGCGTACAACAGTCTGCAGTATACTGTGCAATAGCCAACAGTATACAGTATGTAACACTGCCCAGTATACAGTACCCCACAGCATGCAATACACAGTATACAGCACCCCACAGTATGCAGTATAGCATCCTATAATATACAGCACCCCACAGTATGCAATATATAGTGTATCACCCCACAGTATGCAGAATAGCATCCATAGCATACAAAGTAGAGCAGTATAGAACCCCACACTATACAGACCCCCACAATATACAGACCCCCACAATATACAGCACCCCACAATATACAGTACCCCACAGTATACAGTAGAGTACTCCACAATATACAGCACCCCATAGTATACAGAAGAGCAGTATAGCACTCCACACTATACACTAGCTTACAGTATACAGCACCCCACACTATACAGCACCCCACAGTATACAGTAGAGCAGTATAGAGCCCCACACTATACAGTAGCTTACAGTATACAGCACCCCACAGTATTCAGTAGAGCAGCATAGAACCCCACAATATACAGTATCCCACAGTAGTCAGTAGAGCAGTATAGCACCCCATACTATACAGTAGAGCAGTATAGCAACCCGCACTATATAGTAGATTACAGTATACAGTACCCAACACTATACAGCACCCCACACTATACAGTAGAGCAGTATAGCACCCCACACTATACACTATCTTACAGTATACAGCACCCCACACTATACAACACCCCACAGTATACAGTAGAGCAGTATAGACCCCACACTATACAGTAGCTTACAGTATACAGCACCCCACAGTATTCAGTAGAGCAGTATAGCACCCCACACTATACAGTATCTTGCAGTATACAGCACCCCACACTACACAGTAGAGCAGTATAAACCCCACAGTATTCAGTAGAGCAGTATAGCACTCCACAATATACAGCACCCCACAATATACAGCACCCCACAGTATACAGTAGAGCAGTATAGCATTCCACAATATACCGCACCTCATACTATACAGTAGAGCAGTATAGCACCCCACACTATACAGCACCCCATACCATACAGTAGAGCAGTATAGCACCCCACACTATACAGCACCCTATACTATACAGTGGAGTAGTATAGCACCCCACAATATACAGCACCCCATACTATACAGTAGAGCAGTATAGCACCCCACACTATACAGCACCCCATACTATACAGTACAGCAGTATAGCACCCCACAGAATATAGCCCCCCCACACTATCCAGTAGCTTACAACAGTATATTAGCTTAACAGCCCCTGTCACCTTCCTGATGTAATCTTCATAAAAAAAGAAAGCTCCACAATTATAACAAACTTCTGCAGCAACACTGGTAGAGAGAAAGGACCTTTGATTACCTCATAGCCATGTAACCAGTAATATCGATATGTTACTGGTCACATGGTGATGATGTCATCAAAGGTCCTTTCTCCTAAGAGAATCACAGCTCTCCTTCCTTGCAGAGACATTGGGCCGGGCGCTGCTGCTCATCCCGCCTGAGCCATTCATTAAATGATTCAATGAATGGCAATGGCAGGATGCGCTAGCGCCGCTAGACTCTCAGAGGCTGCTGCCTGCCTCTGATTTCTGAACTCTCTCACAGTTCGCTGCAGACACGGCAGCACCCCCCTGTATAACTGACAGCCTGACACCCGGGGAAGACCACCGCCCCCCTCGTAGGCACGCCACTGGGGTGCTCCTCAAGGTTCTTGTGTTTGGTAGTTGTTCCTAATTGCTATTGTACTCTGACAACAACCTTGACTTTATTTTCAGGTTATGATTCTGTCTGCTTCTTGTGTTTGTCACCTGGTACCTGTTGTTCTACTCCGAACAGACTGGGTAGACAGCAACTTAAAAATGAACTGAACTTGGAATTGAAAGTGCAGGGGCACACAGGCAGGCACATACTAAAAACACATCAGGAAGAAAGGCCGGAGATAATTTGCAGATAAATCACAATAGCATTAGACTATCAAACAACTTTTCTGGTCACCAGGGAACCTAAAGCTCAGGCACCCTCCTACTGAAGAGGGTGCCTTAAATACCCAGGGACCCTCAGCCATTGGCTGTGGAAGAATTTGGGTGGGCACGCACTGGCACCTTAGGAGGCTGGAAGTGAGCGTGTTTGCACCCTAAGAGAGCATCAAGCAGGAACATGGAGGCAGCATCATGGAGAGGGCCCCGGCATACAGAATGCAGGATGACATGGTAAGTAGAGCAGTGTAAGTGCCCACAGGGAACAGCTGGAAGGCGACAGACACGGACCACACACCTAACAACCTGTGCCTACGTTCCTCGCTTTGCTAAAAGTCTTTCACTAATCAGTGACAGTTCTGGGAATTTGACCAGTAAAGTCCAAAACTTCTCGTGATTGTTGAGGGAGAAGAATAGAGAGATTGCCTAGACTGCACAGTCCAGTCTAGTCACCTGCAAATCAATGTCAGCCTAGATGATCCTCTTCTCCGGTACGGGGTGCAACTTCAATATTGATCAAGACATTCTAGAGATTTTCCTTACTCCAGTAACCATCGGCTATGTGGCTGGTAAACCCTGGGTTAAATAGGTGACCAACCAAACTCCTGTGTCTATAGGCAGCTTTACAGTTCTTCACCAAGTCATGAGTTACCCAATTTTTTTTTTTTACAAAGGCCATTAGTACAGGTTTGGTCTCATTTTGGGTCTTCCATTACAGTTATGGATTGAGTTTGTCCTCTAAAGAACATGTGATCGATGTAGACAAGAGGCAATGTATAGAACTGCCCGGAGAAACAGGTCAACTTCCTTCACGGCAAAGACAATGATAGAAATATGGGCTTCATAACCTGTAATGACTCGTCCAATGAATATTTTGCTGGAAAAATTTTTTTTCAGAATCTCTTAAAAGGAATACTGCATGCAAAAAAAATACAAAAATATAAATAAATTCTTCATTAGATATTAACATTGGCGACTAACTTTTGGCATAGTCCTGCAATCTTTGATTGGTGTACGTCTGTCCTCTGCTGATCTGTGCAGTGAGCGAGCCGTGGCGCACACCGTGGCACGCTTCATTGATTACACAGGCACAGTGATTTGTCTTCTCAGGTGCTGGAGCTCGTCCTGTTCAGGACCAGGAGTCTTCTAGGGAAGCTGATGTGCCTATCCAAACAATGAAGAGGATGGACAGTCTACAGGATGGTCGTGGTTCCTGATGAGCTTGGGGTCCTAGGACTGATGATAATATTATGCTCTCCTCATCCATACTTTATTGCAATCTAAGCTATCGGAAGTATATAAAGATTTCTCTTTTAGCGTCCGTTTTACGGTACGGCTAGTCCTGTGCACGCGTTGGGGTACCTATAGGCAGTGGCAGAGTGTATCTGGGGTACGTGGACAGATTTATGCTGTTTGCAGTCTTAGTGAAAGGTGAAAGCAAGATTGAGTGGGTGGAGGAAATCAACCCCTTGCATCACGTGTCAGGCCGGTGCCTACGTGACAACGTACATCAGCTGGAGAACCACAGTGGGCAGATCATTGTTGTATATTAAGATAGCGCCACCTGCTGGTAGATAGAAAGCAGACAAGGTGATAGAAATCAGGGAAAATTAGCAAAGGACCTCTCCGGACACTTGCTCATTATCTATATCAATCAGAGCCACAGATTTTATGCTTTAAGCTCCTTTTACACGGACCAATGATCTGGGCAGATTATCGAGGATGAGTGTTTAGATAAATGCTCATTCCCGATAATTGACCTGTGTACAAAAAAAATCATTGTTCCCATGCAGCAGATGCAGATACAATGTATCGCTGTATCAATCGCTCGTCTCCATACAGTGAAGGTCATGGCTGCATGTGTGTGTAGCTCTCAGGCAATTATCGGGCACATCTGCTTCATTCCCCATAATCTCCCAGATCATCGATCTGTGTAAAAGGACCTTTACCATTTGAATAATTTAGTTCAAAAAGTTTCTGCCTCCAGTGTAAATAGATGTCCCTCCTAGCCGGGGATTTGCAAGTCTTTTTTTATATATTTTTATACAAGTGTCCAGTGATCTCCAGTGTGAAGAGACCGCCTGCATATCTTACATAATAGAATATACCCTGAGCCTCGGCCCCACCTGGAGCACAGGAGGGATTACCTGCACCTGTGTCTCTTCTGCAAAGATAAAAGCTCAATCAGCGATGGCAGCGCGGTAAGAAATGCCTATTATGAGCTATCATCATTATGGTCACAGATGTGACAGGCTCGGTGGGTAAGGACGGCTTCAGCACCGAGGAGACTCGCCAACATGTAGAACAGATAAAGGGTCAGTGAAAGCTGAAGTTACTTAAAAGCTACTTAAAGGGCACTAAGCCTTTCAGTTTTTTTATAATTATAAAAAAAAAATATTTGGAGCGTTTTCTTAATATACATCATAAGGAAGGGCTGCTCCTTTTCTTTAGTATGGAGCACATCTCCTCTGTTCACAATGCGCACAGACTCGTAGACATCTTGTTGTCTTTTGCTACCACTAGAGGGCAATCTGTAGCCAGTCTGCCATTGACCTAAATAGAAGCTGCATACACTTTTCCCCCGAGTGGCAGCAATAGGAACCTGAGATTTTTTACAAATACAGTATCTGTGTAGAGGAACGGCACTCTGTATTGAATACTGTATAAGGATAACACCGGGGGCGTACCATCCATGGTGGCAGAGAATGTGATTGCTGTGGAGCTGATGGGTTTGTGGGGTCCAGCGCTAAGCTCTTTCATGTATCATATAGTAGATGACAATGTCTTTCTAACAAAGCTAAAACCAGCCCTGTACCTGGATCCAGAGATCTCCACATTCATTGTTCTAATTGCTCTGCTAGATTCACTTCGGGCTGCAGCTCAGGGGTGTGTCCTTTCTGCTGCAGCTCTCTCTATCGCAGGTTAGAGGGGGTATTTTCGGCTGAAACTCGGTATCACAGCTTGGGGCATGTCCTTTCTGCTGCAGCTCTCTCCCTATCACAGCTCAGGGGACATATCCTTTCTGCTGTAGCTCTCTCCCTATCACAGCTCAGGAGGTGTCTCCTTTCTGCTGCAGCTCTCTCCCTATCACAGCTCAGGAGGTGTCTCCTTTCTGCTGTAGCTCTCTCCCTATCACAGCTTAGGAGGTGTCTCCTTTCTGCTGTAGCTCTCTCCCTATCACAGCTCAGGAGGTGTCTCCTTTCCGCTGCAGCTCTCTCCCTATCACAGCTCTGGAGGTGTCTCCTTTCTGCTGCAGCTCTCTCCCTATCACAGCTCAGGAGGTGTCTCCTTTCTGCTGTAGCTCTCTCCCTATCACAGCTCAGGAGGTGTCTCCTTTCTGCTGTAGCTCTCTCCCTATCACAGCTAAAGGGATGTGTCCTTTCTGCTGCAGCTCTCTCCCTATCACAGCTCAGGGGACATATCCTTTCTGCTGTAGCTCTCTCCCTATCACAGCTAAAGGGATGTGTCCTTTCTGCTGCAGCTCTCTCCCTATCACAGCTCAGGAGGTGTCTCCTTTCTGCTGTAGCTCTCTCCCTATCACAGCTAAAGGGATGTGTCCTTTCTGCTGCAGCTCTCTCCCTATCACAGCTCAGGGGACATATCCTTTCTGCTGTAGCTCTCTCCCTATCACAGCTCAGGAGGTGTCTCCTTTCTGCTGCTGCTCTCTCCCTATCACAGCTCAGGAGGTGTCTCCTTTCTGCTGCAGCTCTCTCCCTATCACAGCTCAGGAGGTGTCTCCTTTCTGCTGCAGCTCTCTCCCTATCACAGCTCAGGAGGTGTCTCCTTTCTGCTGCAGCTCTCTCCCTATCACAGCTCAGGAGGTGTCTCCTTTCTGCTGTAGCTCTATCCCTATCACAGCTAAAGGGATGTGTCCTTTCTGCTGCAGCTCTCTGCCTATCACAGCTCAGGGGACATAGCCTTTCTGCTGCAGCTCTCTCCCTATCACAGCTCAGGAGGTATATGCTTTCTGCTGCAGCTCTCTCCCTATCACAGCTCAGGGGACATATCCTTTCTGCTGCAGCTTTCTCCCTATCACAGCTCAGGAGGTGTCTCCTTTCTGCTGTAGCTCTCTCCCTATCACAGCTCAGGAGGTGTCTCCTTTCTGCTGCCTCTCTCTCCCTATCACAGCTCAGGGAATGTGCCCTTTCTCCTGCAGCTCGCTCCCTCTCAAAGTTCAGGGAACATGCCTTTTCTGCTGCAGCTTTCTCCCTATCACAGCTTAGGAGGTATGTCCTTTCTGCTGCAGCTCTCTCCCTATCACAGCTCAGGAGGTGTCTCCTTTCTGCTGTAGCTCTCTCCCTATCACAGCTAAAGGGGCGTGTCCTTTCTGCTGCAGCTCTCTCCCTATCACAGCTCAGGGGACATATCTTTTCTGCTGCAGCTTTCTCCCTATCACAGCTTAGGAGGTATGTCCTTTCTGCTGCAGCTCTCTCCCTATCACAGCTCAGGAGGTGTCTCCTTTCTGCTGTAGCTCTCTCCCTATCACAGCTAAAGGGGCGTGTCCTTTCTGCTGCAGCTCTCTCCCTATCACAGCTCAGGGGACATATCCTTTCTGCTGTAGCTATCTCCCTAACACAGCTCAGGAGGTGTCTCCTTTCTGCTGCTGCTCTCTCCCTATCACAGCTCAGGAGGTGTCTCCTTTCTGCTGCAGCTCTCTCCCTATCACAGCTCAGGAGGTGTCTCCTTTCTGCTGTAGCTCTCTCCCTATCACAGCTAAAGGGATGTGTCCTTTCTGCTGCAGCTCTCTCCCTATCACAGCTCAGGAGGTGTCTCCTTTCTGCTGTAGCTCTCTCCCTATCACAGCTAAAGGGATGTGTCCTTTCTGCTGCAGCTCTCTCCCTATCACAGCTCAGGGGACATATCCTTTCTGCTGTAGCTCTCTCCCTATCACAGCTAAAGGGATGTGTCCTTTCTGCTGCAGCTCTCTCCCTATCACAGCTCAGGGGACATATCCTTTCTGCTGTAGCTCTCTCCCTATCACAGCTAAAGGGATGTGTCCTTTCTGCTGCAGCTCTCTCCCTATCACAGCTCAGGAGGTGTCTCCTTTCTGCTGTAGCTCTCTCCCTATCACAGCTAAAGGGATGTGTCCTTTCTGCTGCAGCTCTCTCCCTATCACAGCTCAGGGGACATATCCTTTCTGCTGTAGCTCTCTCCCTATCACAGCTCAGGAGGTGTCTCCTTTCTGCTGCTGCTCTCTCCCTATCACAGCTCAGGAGGTGTCTCCTTTCTGCTGCAGCTCTCTCCCTATCACAGCTCAGGAGGTGTCTCCTTTCTGCTGTAGCTCTATCCCTATCACAGCTAAAGGGATGTGTCCTTTCTGCTGCAGCTCTCTGCCTATCACAGCTCAGGGGACATAGCCTTTCTGCTGCAGCTCTCTCCCTATCACAGCTCAGGAGGTATATGCTTTCTGCTGCAGCTCTCTCCCTATCACAGCTCAGGGGACATATCCTTTCTGCTGCAGCTTTCTCCCTATCACAGCTCAGGAGGTGTCTCCTTTCTGCTGTAGCTCTCTCCCTATCACAGCTCAGGAGGCGTCTCCTTTCTGCTGCCTCTCTCTCCCTATCACAGCTCAGGGAATGTGCCCTTTCTCCTGCAGCTCGCTCCCTCTCAAAGCTCAGGGAACATGCCTTTTCTGCTGCAGCTTTCTCCCTATCACAGCTTAGGAGGTATGTCCTTTCTGCTGCAGCTCTCTCCCTATCACAGCTTAGGAGGTATGTCCTTTCTGCTGCAGCTCTCTCCCTATCACAGCTTAGGAGGTATGTCCTTTCTGCTGCAGCTCTCTCCCTATCACAGCTCAGGGGACATGCCCATTCTGCTGCAGCTCTCTCCCTATCACAGCTCAGGAGGTGTCTCCTTTCTGCTGCAGCACTCTCCCTATCGCAACTCGGGGACATATGTCCTTTCTGCTGCAGCTCTCTCTCTATCACAGCTCGGGGACATATGTCCTTTCTGCTGCAGCTCTCTCCCTATCACAGTTTAGGAGGTATGTCCTTTCTGCAGCAGCTCTCTCCCTATCACAGCTCAGGAGGTGTCTCCTTTCTGCAGCAGCTCTCTCCCTATCACAGCTCAGGAGGTGTCTCCTTTCTGCTGTAGCTCTCTCCCTATCACAGCTTAGGAGGTGTCTCCTTTCTGCTGCAGCTCTCTCCCTATCACAGCTTAGGAGGTGTCTCCTTTCTGCTGCAGCTCTCTCCCTATCACAGCTCATGAGGTGTCTCCTTTCTGCTGTAACTCTCTCCCTATCACAGCTTAGGAGGTATGTCCTTTCTGCTGCAGCACTCTCCCTATCGCAACTCGGGGACATATGTCCTTTCTGCTGCAGCTCTCTCCCTATCACAGTTTAGGAGGTATGTCCTTTCTGCTGCAGCTTTCTCCCTATCACAGCTCAGGGGACATGTCCTTTCTGTTGCAGGCTTCTCCCTGTAAGTGTCACAGCTTCAAACAGTAGATACAGCTGGTGGGGCATTTGAAGGCTGGAACTGAGCATGTGTGACCACCTCAGTAAAGTTACTGAGGTGGACAGAAAAATAAGGGAAACAACATGCAGTAGGTGGCGCCGTATAGATACATTTTATTGAATAATTCAATGGCTGTACTACAGTTTTAACCCTTTTAAAGTAAAAAATGTGCGCTCAATATCAAAAATTACAAGATAGGACAATAAATGATGTATAGAGCTTGGGGAACACCACCCCAAATATTCACCTCCCCCAGAATATCTTGTATTGTAAAACATACTCAGGCAGCCTCGTGTAATGTTCATCAGAGGCTTGACAGGTAAGTACTCTGCAAATCTAGCGGCATATGGATACGTATGGCATCTGATTCCATACAATCCACAGGAACTTCTATGTGGTAGCAGATGCCTACTAGATATGGTCCACGGGAGCTCGTTCTATATTGACCACATCCAAAGCAAACAAAGCAAAAACCAAGAGCAAAATAGAAAAAATAAAATAAAATCTGATGAATGAAGAAACTGTGAAAAAAATCTTGCTTGTGCAAGTCATAAAATGTGGAGATCAGGGGCGCAGCGAAAGGCTCATGGGCCCTGGTGCATAAGTTCAGCTTGGGCCCCCTTCCCTCAGTGCTTCGTGGCCAGGGGCAGGGAAGAACATAGCCTTCGTGCTGCCTGAGGCAAAAATTAAAAAGGTACGTCCCCCATGCCAAATTCTTGACCTAACCCCTTCCCTCCCACCAGAGGTGTAACTTGACTAGCATGCACTGTCTATAATACCATTGTCTCCTTATGGCACAGGGGTTTTAGGGCCCCCTGAGGCTCTTGGGCTACCTCTGCACCCCCTATAGCTACACCCCTGGTGGAGATGTGTGGATATACAGAGCATTGTCCAGCCCACCTACCACAAACACATCTAGAGAAATCCCAGCTGCCTGTTGTCACCACTAGGGGGCGCAGATTCATGTAATTAGGAGCCGTATACAGCTGCATTCCCATCGCCACCTAGTGGTAACAACTGATTTTTTAAGAGTATATAGGGGGATTAGAGGGAACAGTGATACTTTAGAAACCGACTTCCAAATTAGACCAATGCCCCATATCATTTATCCTGCTGGTTTATGAGAACATACATTATAATGGGAGAAGCACTTTAAATGTTACAGGAGAAGAAACAGGTCAGGTGTATTATGGCGGTGTCCTTGCTGGGGTCGGCCTCTGTTGGTGCCAGATGTTTGGTGCTTTGATGCCTGGTCGGCAGCCAGATGTGCGATGTGCACGGACTCCCATCCTCCACACCTCTTCTTTATTCATGGTCATGGGTATTTTATGAGGATTCTGCAGGGATCTCGAGAAGCCTTTGTTTTCTGCTAATGCAGCTGTTCTCTTCCAACGAAGAATCTCTGAACAAGTCCCGGCATTTCCTTCATAAAACCATCCTCTATTCTGCTCTTCTGGAACAGCCGGGTGACAACCAAATGGGTCACCGTTCAGTACTTTCCCTGCAAGGGAAGAAGCAGGGTCTCCAAGTGTGCTGGTGCAAGGACTAAGAGTACTTGGACTTCACCAACTTTCTCCTTTACACCCCTAATAGTCTAGTGGTTAAGTCTTAATATCGCCGGTGGTCTTAGGTAAAGAAGGAGTTAATATTGATACACAGTATACATGGCAGTTATGGGTTAATAGTAGGGATGAGTGGACCCTTGGATGTTCGGGTTCGCCGGGTTTGGCCAAACTTCGGGTTCGGGACCCGAACCCCATTGGTGCACTAAAATGCCTGTAAAATAAACATATTAAGGGCAGGACAATTGCCCTGCAAACAAATGTGGATAGCGAAATGACTTAAAATAACATAGAATAGAAAAAAAAATAATAATAATAATCTTGAACTAGGAGGCGGAGGTCAAAGTGGAGTAGGAGGTTGAGGAGGTGGTAGACGTGGCGGTGTAGGTGGAAGAGGCGATGGAAGAGGAGGAGGAGATAGCCAAGACAGTTTTTTTTTTCTTCCTTTATTTATTTATTTTTTATAAATTTGGGAAGGCCCCAAAACATTGGGAAATGGAAAAGAGAACGCAAAGAGAAACTGCGCTGCAGTGTAACAATGGCTGCTTAGTGCCGGTATACATGTCTACTCAGCACAAGGTACGGACAAGTCCTGAGGGATCCATGACTGGTTCATTTTAATGAACGTGAGCTTGTCCACGTTGGCTGTGGACAGGCGGCTGCACTTGTCTGTGATGACGCCCCCTGCCGTGCTAAACACTCGTTCAGATAATACACTGGCTGCAGGGCAGGCCAGCACCTCCAAGGCGTAAAGGGCAAGCTCAGGCCATGAGGACAATTTGGAGACCCATTAGTTGAAGGGGGCAGACCCGTCATTCAGTACGTGTAGTTGTGTGCACACATACTGCTCCACCATGTTGGTGAAATGCTGCCTCCTGCTAAGACGTTCCATATCAGCTGGTGGTGCTGGTTGTTGTGGCGTGCTGACAAAGCTTTTCCACATTTCGGCCATGCTAACCCTGCCTTCTGAGGTGCTGGCGGTGCCCCAGCTGCATTGGCGACTTCTTCCTCCTCTTCTGCCCTGCCTTGTGGTTCCACTGAGCTCCCGCTATCAGGTGGGAGTGCTATCAGCAGCGCGTCTACCAGCGTGCGCTTGTACTCGCGCATCTTCCGATCACGCTCCAGTGACTGAATTAAGGACGGCACGTTGTCCTTGTAGCGATGATTCAGCAGGGTGGCCACCCAGTTATCAGCACTGGTTAGAATGTGGGCAACTCGGCGGTCGTTGCGGAGACACTGCAGCATGTAGTCACTCAAGTGTGTGTATCCTCTGTATCCCCCCCAGCCGCGCTCCAGTGATGCTCATAAGCTGCTTTGAGTGCCACCCTGCTGTGAATATGGTTCCTCCTCCTCATCATCCTCCTCCTCCTCATCATCCTCCTCCTACTCATCCTCCCTCCAGAACAGTGTCCTGGCTTGACAGTTGGAGGCCCACTCGTTGGTGGTGAAGTGGTGCTGTTCCGCAGAGCGACTCACCCGTGCGTGCTGCAGCTGAAACTCCACTATCGCCTGCTGTTCTCACACAGTCTCTCCAGCATGTGCAAGGTAGGGTGGCCAGACGTCCGGTTTTAGGCCGGACAGTCCGGTTTTCTGGTTCCCTGTCCTCCGTGCAGCGCAGGGCCTGGACGGACACAGGGATGTCCACCCTTTCAGTAGCTCACGGTCAGACAGCAGCATTGTGCTGTCTGAGCGTGAGCTGCAGCAACTGACTGAGGCTTCTCTCACCCCCAGTCACTAAAGCCGCAGACATGGCTCCCTGTGGCTGACTGAGGGGGAGAGAAGCACACCGGCTGCCCCCGGCCCACCTTTCCCTCAGATAATTCTTCCCTCTCCTTCCCCAGTTTTTTTCCCGGCCGGCGATAGGGGGGCGTGGTTTTACAGAGACAGGGCGTGGTTTATCAGTTAGGAGCGTGGCCAGTGAGGTCTGGCTTTCTTGGGTGAAGCCAATGGTCACCCTAGTGCAAGGTGGAGTTCCACCTTGTGGGTACGTCACATATGAGGTGGTGAGCGGTGTGGCAGGCGCATCACTATGAAGTGCCTTTTGCGCTGTGGCATTAGAAGAATTTTGGTATCTCTGACTTTTAGTCTAACCAGACTGTCTATTACTCTGCAATTCCTCTAGCGCCGTTCTATGGAAACAGTAGTTTTAAAGAGCACACCAAATGCTTGAAATAACTTCTTTATTAACTTCAACTTTTCTTCATATAACACTCCCGCCTCCGCAGCAGATAGTCCATGTACATAACACGTGTTGAAAAGATATCACAAAATGGCGGTATGCATAAGATGGTGGTTCCACTGTTCAATCTTGTCATTCAACATAAAATAGTGGATATATTTCTCTCTTGAGTATCTGTACTCTCACTTTAAGTTATTTAAGCACTTTAGGATCTCTCTGAGAGGTATATTTGAGGTCTTACTAATAGTTCACTTCAGTGTGCAGTTAGCAGTAACTATTTGCAGATTGGTTGAGTATGATCTGGTATGGTTTTAAATACCTATATTGGCCTCTTGTTCCCATAAAACTCAGCTCAGTGGAGTGAGTGAATGCTGTGGAGTGAGTGGAGTGAGTGAATGCTGTGATTGGTGAAAACTCTTGCTGTGGGAGAAGCTGGCTGTGATTGGTCTAGACCTCTGTCCAGCAACAACAGATTAACACTATACTTTCTGTTGTTTCTGCTGTGTCACTGAGTCCACCTTACACTACAAAATGAATCCCAAAGGCACATTATCCCTTTCTGCTTCTGTGAACACAAAATATAACAGTAATATGACATCCAAAGCATGATGTCACAGTAAATAACTCTGCTTTTATCTTTAACACATAAACATAGGAACTGTATTAAGGCTATTGGCAGGTTTAGCTGCATAAACATACCAGCTATACTAGCAACCTAGGACAGGTCTTAGCTGGCCAGCTACAAGCGGGAAGGCCGAAGTTAAGCTGCAGCGCAGACAGGCGAGCAGCAGCTGGATGAGAATGCCGAAAGTGCGCACAGACGGGCTGCAATTTCTGAAGCAGCTCTGACATATTAGTGTAATTTTTCAGGAACATCTGCACCACCAAATTCAGCACATGCACTAGGCAAGGGATGTTCGCCAAACCGGCTCGGCCCAGAGCTGCTATGAGATTTCGCCCATCATCACACACCACCAGGCCGGGCTTGAGGCTCAACGGCACCAACCACTCATCAGTCTGTGGTTCCAGGAAAAGGCTGAGACTACAGCAGAAGCAGCAGCTCGTGCTTTGCATTTAGATGCCTGGTCATGCAGGAGGTACTTAAGTTTAGATCGTTTATGCCTTGCTTCAGGCTCCGATTGCACAGCGTGCAAACCACTCGTGTCTTGTCATCAGCACATTGTCTGAAGAACTGCCACGCCAGGGAACTCTTTGGAGCTGGCTTTGGTGTGCTCAGTCCCTGGGTGTGGTGGGCAGTAGCAGGCGTACTGTCTAGAGGACGGCCGCTCCGCTTTTGCACCCTGCTCCCTCTTTTGCTGTGTGGCTGGCGCTGTGTGACCACCACCTCTTACTCCGAACTGCACACGTCACTCGCATGACCTTGATTCCATGTGGGGTCTAGGACCTCATCATCCTCCACATCATCTTCCACCCACTCTTCACCCCTGCCCTCCTTGCCGGTCTGCAGACTGCAGAAAGCCGCAGCAGTTGGCACCTGTGTTTCGTCATCATCAGAGATGTGCTGCGCTGGTCCTCCCATATCCTCATCATGAAACATAAGTGGTTGGGCATCAGTGCACTCAATCTCTTCCACTTCTGGGGAAGGGATAGGTGGATGGCCCTAGGAAACCCCGCCAGCAGAGTTATCAAAAAGCATTAGAGACTGCTGCATGACTTGGGGCTGAGACTGCATGACTGATTTGCAAGGGGGTGAGGTGAAAGACAAATGCCCATGGGCTGCAGGTGCCAACTCTGCGGTTTCTGCAGGGGACTGGGTGGGAGACAATGTGAAGGAACTGGAGGCACTGTCAGCAACCCAATCTACTATTGCCTGTACTTGTTTTGGACTCACCATTTATACACCGGTATTAGGGCCTACAAAATAACGCTGAACGTTCTGTCACCTACGTGCACCTGAGGAAGGTGTTTTATTTGGGTGTGTAGCTGGCACAGATCGACCACGTCCTCTCTCTGAAACAGGAGCTACACCAGCACCAGAAGCACCATGGCCAGGCTAACGTCCCTTACTTGATGTTCTCCTCATTCTTTGAGGTCACCCACCGAACTAACAGACGGATTAACTATATTAATTTCCCTGTCACGTATGCAGTGCAGGTGGACCTCACACCAAAAAGTGGGTATATGTCACTCACCGATCTAACAGAGAGATTAACTATATTAATTTCCCTGTCACGGATGTAAGTGCCTTGTAGTAACTTTCATTATAAATGCTATTTGCTGAAGTGAGAGGACCCCTTTAATTGTGGAATGAGTTAATGACAACATCCCTGATGGTCTAGGGTTCTGAAACAGTTCATGGTGACATTCATGATAGTCTAGGGTAGTGAAGGGGTTAATGGCAACATCCCTGAGGGTCTCAGCTACTGAAGAAGTTAATGGTGACAACTTTGGTGGTAGTGAATGGAGGTAAAGGTTGCCAAACTGGGAAAAATTACAGAGAAAAGGCTCAAAATGGGTAAAAAGTGTTAAAAAGGGGGGTGTCAGGATTGATTGAGCATTACATTTTTTAACCCATCGTGATCTTTTTTCTGATAATGTTTCCCCACTGGACATTCTCTTAGGAGGATGAAGCGGGAAGGAGTAAATCCATGGTGGCCCCGGCTAGTGAGGGCTTCATGCCCCTCTGCAGACTCCATCATCTTCTCATTCCTCTGCACTCCTGTGACATCGGCGCAGCCGTCTAATAATTGGCTGCAGCGTTCAGGAACATCTGTACGGTATAAATGAATAAATAAATGAATAAATAAAATTGTCTATGCTCTTATATACATACAGTGCCTCTGGAAAGTCTTCACACCCTTTAACTTTTTTTAACATTTTGTTCTGTTGCTCCTTCTGCCCTCAGCCCTCCATAATGAGAACATGAGAACAGAATGGTAGAAATCTTTACTAATTTATTTAATAGAAAAAACTAAAATCTCACACTGACAAATGTATTCATCTCCTTCACTCGGGACATAAGTCTTCAGCCCCTTTACTCAGGGACATAAGTCTTCAGCCCCTTTACTCGGGACATAAGTTTTCAGACCCTTTACTCGGGACATAAGTCTTCAGCCCCTTTTATTCGGGATATAAGTCTTCAGCCCCTTTACTCAGGACATAAATATTCAGCCCCTTTACTCAGGACATAAGTCTTTGAGATGGGGAAACAGCTCTCTTTGTCTGAACACTGTGTGATTAAATTAAATGTTCTGGACTGACGTTCTGCTGTTTGGCCACAAGATGCCGCTGTTTCCTAACACGGCTACAGACTGCACATATACGAGAGAGGTGGGGTTTTACACGAGGTCTGGAGAGGAAGAAAAAAAGACAGAGCAACCATTTTAGAGGGAGGTGAAGCTAAGGAGCTGTGTGAGCAGAGAGTCTGACGGCATCCAGGTGTGAGAGCAACCCTCAGATACCAGAGCTGCAGCTGAGTGAAGCTGATCATATCCAAGACCCTGATCCTGTCCAGAGGAAGGAAGATTGCGACCAGGAATGTTGATGAGAGCAGAGGAACAAAGCAACATACACTGCGGTACCGCAATTCTGTTTATTCTGTTTATTCTGTTCAGAGTCACCGCAATTCTGTTCAGAGTATAGCGCAATTCTGTTTATTCTGTTCAGAGTCACCAGCGGAGGCAGAGCAGACCCGGGTCGGTAAGATCATGCACGTGTAGCGGTCAGAGGAGGGAGAGACAGCAAAGATTAGGTCTTCTGGCTGTTCCAGGTTCAATTCAACGATTTCTCTACCAGCTCTCCCAAACAGTAACATATACAGGGTGTAATCGGTGGTGGTATGGACCCGATTATTGTAGGCCTAGACTAGTTCCGGCAGGTAATCAGGCCAGTGTGCCCTCTTGTCTTCCTCTAGCGTTCTCAGCATTTGTAGCAGCGTCCGGTTAAAGCGCTCACAGGCCCCATTCCCTTGGGGATGATAGGGGGTCGTCCTGGATTTTTCAATACCGTACAGTCGGTGTAGCTCGTCCATTACTTTCCCTTGAAAGCACGCTCCTTGATCTGAGTGGATCCGCTTTGGACACCCGTAGACCCGGATGAAATCCTGACAGCCGTCTGATCCCGAGTTGGGGAGACTACTGCAAACTTGGAGAAGTGGTCAACCATGACCAGGCAGTACTGTGGACCTCTTGATGATTGTCCCACGAGGAGGTAGTCTATCATCAATAATTCCAGTGGTTCTTTGGTCTGTATGGACTGGAGGGGTGCCCTCTGTTCCGTGCTTTTAGTGAGTTCACACACTCGACACTGTCGGCAAACTTCCTCCACCACGGCCTCCAGTCGCGGACAATATACATAACGCTGCAGCCACTGGTAAGTCTTGGCGGGCCCGAAGTGAGCTCCAAATTTATTGGCTTCTTTGGCTATCTCACCTGCCACGCTTCCGGGCATGACTACTTGCCACCTCGCCTCTAGGTCATTGGGCTGTTGCCACTTGCGGTACAGAACAGCTCCGTGCATTTCCAGTCTGTCCCGTTGATGTAGAACGGACTTCATCTCGGCATCCAGATCAGTCCTTACTTCTCTGTTGGGCTTCCTTCACTGGGTTACCCAGCTTTTCATCTGCCGCAGTCCAACATCTTCATCCTGTAATTGACCCGCCCCAGTCCTCATTAGTCCTCCCCAATGCCTTGGGTAGCTTACGGGCCTCCGCAACTTTGGGCCGAACGAGCTTGCGGAAATCCAGAGTTTCATCTTCTTCCTTTTGTTCATCGACATCCCCTACTTGGGTCTCAAAAGTAACCCTCGACAGGCCATCGGCATTAGTGTTCTCCGTAGCAGAACGGTAGCGAATTGAGAAGTCATATTTTGCAAGGCGAGCTGCCCAGCATTGCTCTAGGGCTCCCTACTTGGCAGTATCCAGATGGGCCAGGGGATTGTTATCAGTCCGTACAAAGATCTTAGCTCCTGTCAAATATCCTGCAAACTTCTCTGTCATAGCCCACACCAGGGCAAGGAGTTCTAGCCGGAAGGAACTGTAGTTATGGGGGTTTCGCTCTGTCTCTTGCAAGGATCTACTGTCTCATGTCCATCTTGTACCTGCGATAGGACTGCCCCAAGTCCGTAGAGACTGCCATCAGTAGATAAGAGAAATGGTTTATCAAAGTCGGCATAAGCCAATATTGGGTCCGATGTCAGAGCTTCTTTCAGGTCCTGGAAGGCTTTGGCCCTTGGGTTGCCCAGCCGTTTCTCTCAACAACTCATTCAGAGGGCCCGCTATCTTGGCAATGTCTTTGATAAACGGCTGGTAGTACCCGGTCAGACCAAGGAAGGCCTTCAACTCCCGCAGAGTTCTGGGCACTAGCCATTGTCATATTGCAGCCACTTTGTCTTGGGACGGCAACACTCCGTCCTGAGACACCGTATGGCCCAAGTACTTGATCTCCCTCTTGAAGTGATTACACTTCTTTGGCTTTACCTTCAGGCCATGGGATCGCAGTCGCTCGAGTATCTGCCCTAGCTGATTCAGGTGTTCTTGAAAAATAGCAGAGTATACAATGATATCGTGCAGGTATATCAGAGTGGCTTCAAAATTCAGGTCTCCCAGGCATCTCTCCATGAGCCGCTGGTAGGTCCCCGGGGCATTAGTCAGCCCAAATGGCATCCTGTTGAATTTGAATAGTCCCATGGGGAGTATGAACGCCGTCTTTGCCTTGTCTTGCTCGGCCACTGGTACTTGCCAGTACCCACTCTCCAGGTCCAAGGTAGAGAAGTATTTGGCTCATCCTAGATCCGTCAGAGACTCCTCGATACGTGGTAGAGGATATGAGTCTCGCGCAGTGCATGCATTCAACCGCCGGCAATCCACACAAAACCGAATAGTGCCATCCTTCTTCTTAACAAGCACCACTGGGGCCGCCCAAGGGCTCTGGCTACCCCGCACCACTCCGGAATCTATCATCTGTTTCAACAACATTTTCACTTCCTGGTACAACTTGGGCGGAATCTGCCGATATCTCTCCCGAATTGGAGGAGTGTCCCCTGTCGGTATCTCATGTGTGATAGCATCCGTGCAGCCAAAGTCATCGGCATGACGGGCGAATGCAGCCTGATTCTCCCACAGCATGTTTTCAACTGCTTGCCGTTGGTCCGAACTGAGAGCCTTCACATCTATTTCCATTTGATCCAAGATGGTTCTCCCATTCCATTCTGGGGTCGGCACCTCTTCTACATTGGCAGTAACTGCCAGGGTCCAAACAGCATCACCTACCGGAGCTAGAGTCCCTTCTCTCCGACTCAGTACTTCTCCCCGATGTAGGTACACACGAGCCAGTTCCACTCCTGTTGTCAAGGAAACTTCTAGATGTCCCATATTCACAGCTCTTATGGGTACTCGTCCATTCTGGACCACTCCCAGTGTTCGGGCCACCAGGACATCCTGACCCAACTCTCCTAGGGCCGTCAGTTCGATGAACACCTCCATACCTTCAAGATTGCGGAAGGTTTCCACGGGTAACGTCAACACGGTCTCCCGACCAGGGGGGGAGGTGAGGGTAGCCTTTCCTGGCAATCAGATCGTTCCCACAGACTGGTGTGCTGGGACACTTTTTTGTGTCCCACATAATCGGATCAGCCGTTGAAACCCTTTCTGAGTAGGTTTGTGCGGAGTTGCTTGCTTCCAATAGCCCGGCCCCCGTTTGGTGAACATTATCTGATCCAATTCTCGCAGAATATTCATGCCCATTATCACAGGCACATCTTCTTTGAATGTCTCAGGGACCAGCAGGTGTCATGCCCCACTCTGACGGTGTGCGGAGGTCAGCCAGGATAGCAGCACGAGTTTAGTGGTTGCTTTGGAGCCGTGCTGGATCCGCCTCTCATCAGGTGCACTGGGTGGGGTCTTTAGTTTAAATTGCACACTGCCCAGTGTCCTGAGCGGATTATACTGTTCATTCTGTCTGGGAAGCTTGGAGAGAAGGTTGGCTGTCTGTTCCTGCTCTCAGAGATAAGTGTCATTGTTAGTTCGGTAGTTTGTATCTTCTTGTCCATCCAGGTTCAGTTCGAGCAGACTGCTCTTATCTCCCCACTTCACCATCTTAGGGAGTTCAGGGTTTTTTGTTAGCCCAGGCTGGAGGACACTAGCACACCTACCTTAAAGGTCTGCTGTGGGCTGAGCAGTGCAGGGAAAGAGGTCAGGGATTTGCTAGGACGTGACCCTTCCCCTGTCTCTCGTCCAGAGCCTGGTTGGTGTGTTATCTTTGGTACTAAGTGTACGTCCGCCGTTACATTATAATCCGCCCTACTGTGACGCCCATTGCTCAGCGCTTTTGTAATGACGTCAATTGATGCACTGGTTGACCGCATGCAGGGTTTATCCCTAGAGGTTGCGGATCTGCGTAGTTCGGTCACACAGTGTCAGAAGGTGCTGGCAACAGGTACTGGTCAAATTGTTGGGGAGCCTAAAGTCGCTCTTCCTGAGAAATTTGCAGGGGGTACTGATGATTTTTTCCGCTTCAAAGAGTCATGTAAATTGTACTTTAGATTGTGCCCATTTTCTTCAGGTAATGAAGATCAGAGGGTGGGTATCATCATGTCTTTGCTTAAAGGGGACGCGCAATCCTGGGCTTTTTCTCTGCCGCCCGGTTCTCTGGCCCTCCGGTCGGTGGAGGAATTTTTTAAAGCCCTGGGATTGATGTACGATGACCCAGATCGAGTTTCGATGGCAGAATCAAAATTACATAACTTACTACAGGGTAAACATACTGCAGAGGTTTTCTGCACAGAGTTTAGGAGGTGGGCTACTGAGTCGAGGTGGAACGACCCCGCGTTACGTAGTCAGTTTTGTCAGGGGTTATCTGAAAGGTTGAAAGATGCCCTGGCTTTTCATGAATACCCAGATACTTTGGAGAATGCAATGTCTTTGGCTATACGTTTGGATAGACGTATCAGAGAGAGGTGTAAGGGTCCCTCTGTGCAGGGATTCCTCCCGCGTGCGGTTTTGTTTCGCCAGCTGCCCAGGGTGATATTGCTTGTTACTCTGGGGTAGGGGAGGAACCCATGCAGTTAGGTCAGATTTCCAGCCATTCTGGAAAGTGCACAATCTATGTTTCTATTGTGGGAAGAAGGGTCATTTTATTTTTTCTTGTCCTTATGTTAAACCACAGGTGGAAGAGAAAAAGAAAAAAGAAAAAAAAAATCCCCTCACACTTGGTTGTATGAATGGTGTGGTGGAGCAGACAGGTATGCAAACTCCCTGCAGTTCCCGTTTTCTCCTTTCAGCTATGGTGGCGCTAGAGTCTAGAAATGTGTTTGTTGATGTTTTCCTTGATTGTGGTGCTGGGGTAAATTTAATTGACTTTCTTTTTCTTCAGGACCTGGGACTAAGTACTTGCACGTTAGAGAACGAGATTCCTGTTTTTGCAATTGATTCTTCCCCTCTTTTTCAAAGGAGCCTTACTCACATTGTTCATGGTATTCATTTAAGGGTGGGTGATTCACATGCTGAGATTATTTCTTGTTTTGTTATGAAGGATTTGTCAGCTCCAATAGTGTTGGGGTTGCCATGGTTGTCTAGACATAACCCAATTATAGACTGGCAAGCAAGACAAATCATTGGTTGGAGCAAGTTTTGTTCGGATAATTGTCTTGTCACATCTATTGCTGAGGTGTCCATTGCGGCCTTGCCTCAGTATCTCTCAGATTTTTCGGATGTCTTTTCGGAGGGTGGGGCTCAGGAATTGCCCCCTCATCGAGACTATGATTGTCCAGTGAATCTCATTCCGGGGGCTAAGTTGCCTAAGTCTCGGCTTTACAACCTCTCTCAACCCGAGAGAGAGGTCATGCCAAAGTATGTTGCCGAGAGTTTGGCAAAGGGTCATATCAGACCATCTAAGTCTCCAGTGGCAGTAGGTTTGTTCTTCGTGAAGAAGAAAGATGGATCACTGAGACCGTGTTTGGACTTCCGGGAGTTGAACCGTATTACAGTTCGGGATCCATATCCCCTGCCTTTGATCTCTGGTTTTCTCCAAGTTGGATTTGAGAGGAGCATACAATCTGATCAGGAACAAGGAGGGGGATGAGTGGAAAACTGCCTTCAATACGCACGAGGGTCATTTTTAGAACCTGGTAATGCCTTTTGGGTTGACTAATGCGCCAGCGGTGTTTCAGCGATTCGTCAATGATATTTTTCATCACTTGGTGGGGAGGTTCGTAGTAGTTTACCTAGATGACATTTTAATTTATTCTCCTGATCTGGAGACCCATCAGGATCATGTGAGACAGGTTTTGACGATCCTTCGGGAGAATAAGTTATATGCTAAACTGGAGAAATGTTTGTTTGCGGTGCAAGAGCTTCCGTTCTTGGGATACATGCTTTCTGATTCCGGTTTTCGTATGAACCCCGAAAAGGTCCGGGCGGTTCTGGAGTGGGACCGACTGGAGAATCAGAAAGCTTTGATGCGGTTCTTGGGGTTTACTAATTATTATAGAAAATGTATTTCGAATTATTCCACCCTAGTCAAACCCCTTACTGATATGACCAAGAAGGGCGCTGATGTCTTTGTCTGGTCGGATGAGGCATTGCAGGCCTTTTCAGCTATTAAGGAGCGTTTTGCTTCTGCTCCCATTCTGGTGCAGCCGGATGTGTCTCAGCCATTCGTGGTGGAGGTGGATGCATCAGAGGTGGGGGTTGGGGCGGTGCTTTCGCAGGGTTCTTCTACTGGCAAGTGGGTCCCGTGTGCCTTCTTCTCCAGGAAGCTCTCGGTCGCCGAGAGGAATTATGATGTTGGAGATAGGGAGTTGTTGGCTATCAAGTTGGCCTTTGAGGAATGGCGTCACTTGTTAGAGAGGGCGTCTCACCCCGTTACGGTGTATACAGACCATAAGAATTTGGCCTACCCGCAATCTGCCAAGCGTCTGAACCCTAGACAGGCCAGATGGTCATTGTTTTTTACCAGGTTCAATTTCGTTGTTACCTTTCGCCCAGGGGTCAAAAACGTCAAGGCAGATGTCTTTTCTCGCAGCTTCCCTGGGGCAGGTGATTCAGAGGATCCGGCGCCGATTTTGGCGGATGGGGTGGTGGTCTCCGCTCTGTACCCTGAATTGGAGATGGAGGTATTGGGAGCTCAGGAGGGGGCTCCTGGTTCGTGTCCCCCAGGTAGGTTGTTTGTTCCTGAGGGCCTGCGATACAAGGTGTTCAAGGAACATCACGATACTGTTCTCGCTGGACATCCTGGTGGTTAGTCCACCTGTGATCTGGTGTCCCGGAGGTTCTGGTGGCCAGGGTTACGTAAGAGTATTGAGAATTACGTGACAGCTTGTGAAACCTGCGCTCGGTCAAAGGTTGCTCATACTCGACCGCCTGGTTCACTTCTTCCATTGTCTATTCCATCTCGTCCTTGGACGCATTTGTCCATGGACTTTATTACGGACCTGCCGAGTTCCTCCGGGAGAACAGTGATTTTGGTGGTAGTCGACCGTTTCAGTAAAATGGCTCACTTTATACCACTAACGAGTCTGCCTAACGCTAAGACTCTTGCGCAGATCTTTGTGGATAATATTGTGAAATTGCACGGTATTCCTTCGGATGTGGCCTCTGATAGGGGCACGCAGTTTGTCTCCAGGTTTTGGAGGGCGTTCTGCTCTCGGCTTGGCATTCAACTTTCTTTCTCGTCGGCTTTTCATCCACAGTCGAATGGTCAGACGGAGCGTACCAATCAGAACCTGGAGACCTACTTGAGGTGCTTTGTGGCTGAGAATCAGGAGGACTGGTCCTCATTCTTGTCCTTAGCATAATTCGCATTGAATAACCGTAGGCAGGAGTCCACGGGTAAGTCGCCGTTTTTTGGCGCATACGGTTTCCATCCTGTCACGGAAGGTGTACAGGAAACTAGAAGACACAAAATGAATATCCGACTGACTGGATCCAAAACTAAGGAACAAAAGGGAGAGCCCTGCATCAGACCTGGCACTCTCCCTGACTGCTCAGCCTATGCGAAAATCCCAATGGTAGATGATCGCATATCCTCGTACCTCGACTGTATAACACCTGAACACCCTATAATAGTGAGGGGACACGACCACCGGCTCCCTACACTTGATACGGAGGGAGTCAGGGTCACCTGGGATCCAGCAAATAGAAAAACACAAATGAATGAACAAAACTTATCTGTAGAAGACTCAGAAGTAGGATCAGCATGCACACACTCCAGGAAGGCATATAAACCGCAAAGTGAAGCAGTCTGGGAAGGGATTTAAAGGGATGCAATCAGTGCAACTACATGACAGCTGAGAGAGGCTAACGAGATGAGAAAATGAAAGCAAAACACAAGGAAGCTCAAGGAGGAGGTTCTGAAAGGGATCTGTCAGAGCTTCTCAGATGTCTGGTGGTGACACATCCTCAGTTTGGTACCTTTTCTGGTTCTGGTTCCTCCGGGATGCCAGAGGAGGAGAGATTCTCTTCCGCCTTGTCCTCTATCTGGCGGAGGATTCAAGGGAATTTGGAGAAGATGTGTGAGAGGTATAAACGAATGGCTGACAGGAGACGTGTGACTGGTCCGGACCTGTGTGTGGGTGATCTGGTGTGGTTGTCCACTAAGAATATCAAGTTGAGAGTGCCATCTTGGAAACTGGGTCCAAGATTTGTTGGTCCGTAACAGATTTCTGCGGTGATCAATCCGGTGGCGTTTCGGCTGGATCTTCCGCAGACTTGGAGGATCCATGATGTCTTTCACAGGTCTTTGCTAAAAAAATATGTTAAACCGGTGGTACCATCGCCATTGCCTCCTCCTCCTGTTCTAGTCGAGGGAAACTTGGAGTTCGAGATCTCTAGGATTCTCGACTCAAGAGTTCTTCGGGGCTCCCTCCAGTACCTGGTGCACTGGAGGGGATACGGTCCTGAGGAGAGGATGTGGGTTCCGGCGTCAGATGTCAACGCCAGCCGACTGGTGAGGGCCTTTCATAGGTCCCATCCGGATAAGGTTGGTCCGGGGTGTCCGGAGGTCACCCGTAGAAGGGGGGGTACTGTCATGCCCCACTCTGATGGTGTGCGGAGGTCAGCCAGGATAGCAGCACGAGTTTAGTGGTTGCTTTGGAGCCGTGCTGGATCCGCCTCTCATCAGGTGCACTGGGTGGGGTCTTTAGTTTAAATTGCACACTGCCCAGTGTCCTGAGCGGATTATACTGTTCATTCTGTCTGGGAAGCTTGGAGAGAAGGTTGGCTGTCTGTTCCTGCTCTCAGAGATAAGTGTCATTGTTAGTTCGGTAGTTTGTGTCTTCTTGTCCATCCAGGTTCAGTTCGAGCAGACTGCTCCTATCTCCCCACTTCACCATCTTAGGGAGTTCAGGGTTTTTGCTAGCCCAGGCTGGAGGACACTAGCACACCTACCTTAAAGGTCTGCTGTGGGCTGAGCAGTGCAGGGAAAGAGGTCAGGGATTTGCAAGGAGGTGACCCTTCCCCTGTCTCTCGTCCAGAGCCTGGTTGGTGTGTTATCTTTGGTACTAAGTGTACGTCCGCCGTGACAGCAGGATACCTTTCCGTCCCACTTCTTGCCCACATAGCTGTACATTCATCCACACGACTCCTGTGACAGGGATCTGTTGTTGATTGGCCGTTGTAACCCAGACCAGCGTCTCTCTCTCTGGCTTGGCCAGCGCTTGGAAGTAACGGTAGAAGAGTGACTCAGGCATAGTCGTTACTTGTGACCCGGTATCCACTAAGCAGTCGACCAGAATGCCTTCAAATTCAGCTCGAATGGTGGGACACCCTGCGACCAGGTGTTCATAGCCATAATGGGTATCTTGGTTCTCCACCTCCCCCGCAGTACGCCCCACTACTGTGGGGGCAGGAAGTTTAACTGTGGCTCTGGGCGTCCAGCCACATCACTCCGACACTCTCTGGCATAATGTCCATAATTTCCACACCGCCAACACTGTGCCCCTTGACGGCCTTCCCCTTGTCTGCATATGGGGGGTGCCCTTAGGACTTGATTGACGGGCCTCCTTGGAGGATATTGAGTAGCTTCGTGAGAAGGTAAATTAGGGTGAGGATATTCTGGTATAGGAACCCATGGGGGCGCCTGATAAATTTGTTGTCGGGCCGGGTAGGCAGTTTCAGGGGTATAGCGCGACTATCCATTTTTCCAGGCGTGTCAACTTTTCATGCATAGCACTCAGAGAGCTCTGTAAGTCTTGTACTACTCTGACTAGGACCTCTTCGCTCTTTGAAACCCCGAGGGAGGTGACGGTCTGGGTCTGTATCACTCCGGACACATAACTTTCTTCTTTGCTCCGTGCCACTGCCTATATTTGTCTAAAGGTTAGTGTAGGGTCCACCCTAACTCGTTCCTGCAGGGCCCATTTCAGGGGAGTGCTGTAGAGTCCCAGAATGAATTGTTCCCGCAGGATCTGATCTGCAGTTCCCATGGCGGTTACTCCGTCCGCCTCTTTTTTCTGCACCTCGGCCAACACTTTCTGTAGAGCCATTGCATACTGCGAGACACCTTCGTCTTCCCGCTGAATTCGGTAAAAGAATTTCGCCCTGAGGTGCACTGCGCTGGCCGTTTCACCGTATATTTCTTCCAGGAATCGCACATCTCTTTTAATGTATTGCGCGTGGCTTCCGGTTGTAGTAGAACATTTTGTCGGGCCTCACCCTCTAGAGCGGCCAAAGCTATTTCTACTTGTAGTTCTGGGCTGACATTGTAAATCCTAGCAGCGCTCTGTAATCTTGACACCCAGTCCGACAGTGACATGTTCTGGCCATCAACAACGTGCCAATAGGGAGGGCCCTTGCAGGGGTTTGACCATTGCCTGAGGTGCTCACATTAGCATCATGCACATTGCCTTCAGCCGCCTCCACCTCTGTGACTGTACCCTGCTCACATCACCACTTGTAGCGGTCAGAGGAGGGAGAGACCGCAAAGCAGGATTCAAGTACAGTACAGCGGACAAGGAGACTGAAGCAAAAATGGCTTTATTAAGGAGCAAAATTAAACTGCAGAAAAACCTGAATAACAATACAGTACCACCGCACCAGAGGCACAATGGGTCAATGACAGGAATGGCATGAACAAGTGAACATAAATCATCAACAATGGTACAGGAATTTTGCATATACACAGAATGAGCTAAACAGCAAACAGAAAGCTTACAAGCTTCTCTCAACACTTATTTCCTATCTAGCCCTGCTACCCAGGGGACGCTTCTACGGCGCACTGACTAATTCCCTGACTCTATAACCTATCACAGATAAGCACCGGTGCCACTCACAGTTCTGCAGATTCTCCTGGATCCAATAAGATGCAGTCTGGCTCCAGGTCCAGTCACTTGCTTGTCTGTCTTTCTCTCTCTGGTTACAGCAGATTCAGATCTTCACCTAGTTTCAGCTCTGGCAGGAAGGATCCGGCTTGTACTGGTCTCTGACACACGGTGCCACTCCTCTGGAACACACTGTACAGTCCTCTGTATCCTGCTCCACAGCTGTCAGGGAAAACTCAGCTATTGTAGCCTCTTGCTGCTCCAGTCTTTTACTGTTATCTCTCAGCAGTCCATCTCTCCCTGTTATCTCAGCAAGCCCCCAGTAACTTCTAGAACAGCCCGGGAAAACTTCTTAACTCTTTCTTAGCATCTGGCCACACAACTCAGGTTCCTGCTCAGTCACAGTGGCCTCTGGTGGCCGGAGGGAAACATGACAGTCTGCATAGATATAACTGCTGGAAATGCTGCTGGTTGATTCAGGGCTGCCTCTTACACACGCTGCCACACACCTCATCACAGTGTTGAAGCCTACAGACTGAGACCAGGCCTGTAGTTAGTTAGGGTTTGTGTCAGGCCACAAGTGTTAATACTGTTTATTGCAAGTACTCCATAACTAAAAGGGACATTTCACCTTGGAGAGCTGATAAATCAAAAACACAGAAATATAGTGGCAAATCTGGGGGAGCTGCTCAACCCCTAACACTGTGGCGTGTTTTTCATTGGGGGAGCAGCCCCACCGCATGTGGACCGCAGCAAACGACTATCCCCAGCAAAAAAAATTGCATACGGTGGAGGATGTCTGCGCGGTCCACATGCACCACAAAGGCATCCTACACAAAACGGAGCATTGTGCGGATGAAAATATAATCATAAATCACAGAAGAAATGCACCAAACGGATATGCCACTGACTATACTGGCTAGTCATAAATGCAGATATTAAAAGCTGAGACTTTTGCCAATATATTCCTGTCAGGAAGATATCGGAGCCCAATCATGCACCACGTCACGGTCACTCAGCATGACAAGGGGTCCTACCACTAAGCTACCTATGGTGTGAACACGGTCTGAAGGTGATGTAATCCGGCTCACAGCCAAGCTTCCACACAACCGCCTAGCAGGACAACTAGTGCAATGTGAACAAAGCCAGACTGTAAGCCACACCCATACCAGACCATGTGATGGAGGCTACCAGGTGCAAAGGAGAGTGTTTGAATGCCAGGTAAAGGCACATACACTACATATAAAACAAGACAAAAACACAGAAATATAGTGGCAAATCTGGGATTCAAACACCCTCCTTTGCACCTGGTAGCATCCATCACATGGTCTGATATGGGTGTGGCTCACAGTCTGGCTTTGTTCACATTGCACTAGTTGTACTAGATTTCTTCTGTGATTTAGAGCTGATAAATACCCACAAACTCAAGCCAGGCTGGCGTTTTGCTCAGAAGGAATACTCAAGCATGTGCTACAGGACCGGTTATGGGAAGGGGAATATTGTAGAGCTTTGGAAGAATGTAAGCTGTTGTGCTGCACCGCAGGCCAGCCCTTACCACACATCCATACAGTGGTTCTTGTTCTTTTAGGGTTATAACAGGCAAGATGTGGCAGTTTAGTTGTGCCCGCCAGTAGGTAAATTACTGCCCTTTCCTCCTGCATACATCGTAGGGCGCCGTGCTGTGCAGCACAAGGGTATCAGCCTTCGGGCTGGTTGTATGTAAATTGATTGTATGTTCTCATCATTTGTTGTGTTTATTGCCACATTTCAGTAAAATTCAGTTTTGGCAAAAGCTGGTGTTGGGGTTGCTTTCCTTGTTTGTGACTTCACTGTATCCTGTGGAGCCCACCCCGATACACGGCTTACAAGTCTTTAGCCCCTTTACTTAGGACATGAGCATTCAGCCTCTTTACTCAGGACTTAGTTGAAGCCCCTTTGGCAGTGATTCCAGCCTCTAGTCTTCTTGGGGATGATGCTACAAGGTTTGCACATCTGGATTTGCGGATTTTAGGCCATTCTTCAGAGATGAAACTATGAATTAACACATGTGGAATTATATACATAACAAAAAAGTGTGATACAACTGAAAATATGTCAGATTCTAGGTTCTTCAAAGTAGCCACCTTTTGCTTTAATTACTGCTTTGCACACTCTTGGCATTCTCTTGATGAGCTTCAAGAGGTAGTCACCTGAAATGGTCTTCACTTCACAGGTGTGCCCTGTCAGGTTTAATAAGTGTGATTTCTTGCCTTATAAATGGGGTTGGGACCATCAGTTGCGTTGTGGAGAAGTCAGGTGGATATACAGCTGATAGTCCTACTGAATCGACTGTTAGAATTTGTATTATGGCAAGAAAAAAGCAGCTAAGTAAAGAAAAAAACCGAGTGGCCATCATTACTTTAAGAAATGAAGGTCTGTCAGTCCGAAAAATTGGGAAAACTTTGAAAGTGTCCCCAAGTGCAGTCACAAAAACCATCAAGCGCTACAAGGAAACTGGCTCACATGCGGACCGCCCCAGGAAAGGAAGACCAAGAGTCACCTTTGCTGTGGAGGATAAGTTCATCTGAGTCACCAGCCTCAGAAATCGCAGGTTAACAGCAGCTCAGATTAGAGACCAGGTCAATGCCACACAGAGTTCTAGCAGCAGACACATCTCTAGAACAACTGTTAAGAGGAGACTGTGTGAATCAGGCCTTCATGGTAGAATATCTGCTAGGAAACCACTGCTAAGGACAGGCAACAAGCAGAAGAGACTTGTTTGGGCTAAAGAACACAAGGAATGGCCATTAGACCAGTGGAAATCTGTGCTTTGGTCTGATGAGTCCAAATTTGAGGTCTTTGGTTCCAACCACCGTGTCTTTGTGCGACGCAGAAAAGGTGAACGGATGGACTCTACATGCCTGGTTCCTACCGTGAAGCATGGAGGAGGAGGTGTGATGGTGTGGGGGTGCTTTGCTGGTGACACTGTTGGGGATTTATTCAAAATTGAAGGCATACTGAACCAGCATGGTGACCACAGCATCTTGCAGCGGCATGCTATTCCATCCGGTTTGCGTTTAGTTGGACCATCATTTATTTTTCAACAGGACAATGACCCCAAACACCTCCAGGCTGTGTAAGGGCTATTTGACCATGAAGGAGAGTGATGGGGTGCTGCGCCAGATGACCTGGCCTCCACAGTCACCGGACCTGAACCCAATCGAGATGGTTTGGGGTGAGCTGGACCGCAGAGTGAAGGCAAAAGGGCCAACAAGTGCTAAGCATCTCTGGGAACTCCTTCAAGGCTGTTGGAAGACCATTTCAGGTGACTACCTCTTGAAGCTCATCAAGAGAATGCCAAGAGTGTGCAAAGCAGTAATCAAAGCAAAAGGTGGCTACTTTGAAGAACCTAGAATATGACATATTTTCAGTTGTTTCACACTTTTTTGTTATGTATATAATTCCACATGTGTTAATTCATAGTTTTGATGCCTTCAGTGTGAATCTACCATTTTCATAGTCATGAAAATAAAGAAAACTCTTTGAATGAGAAGGTGTGTCCAAACTTTTGGTCTGTACTGTACATTTTCAGCTGTGAGACATTATACAGACAGGGATGTGTTTTTCCAAATCATGTCCGATCCACTGAATTTACCACAGGTGACTCCAATGAAGGTGTAGAACATTTCAGAGATGATCGAGAGAAATGGGAGGCCCCGGACCTAAATGTCAGAGCAAAGGGTCTGAATACTTATGTCCAGGACAAATATATATTTTTTTCCCTTTTAATAAAATTGCTAATATTTCTAAAATTCTGTTTTCACTTTCTCATTATGCGCAGTTAAGTGCAGAATAATGGGGGAAAACTTGATTATTTTCTTTTAGCACAAGAACATAAAATGTGAGAAAAGTGAAAGGGTCTGAAAACTATGTAAGTTGTGTGTATTAATGAGTGTGTGTACATACACTCACCTAAAGAATTATTAGGAACACCATACTAATACGGTGTTGGACCCCCTTTTGCCTTTAGAACTGCCTTAATTCTACGTGGCATTGATTCCACAAGGTGTTGATAGCATTCTTTAGAAATGTTGGCCCATATTGATAGGAGAGCATCTTGCAGTTGATGGAGATTTGAGGGATACACATCCAGGGCACGAAGCTCCCGTTCCACCACATCTCAAAGATGCTCTATTGGGTTGAGATCTGGTGACTGTGGGGCCATTTTAGTACAGTGAACTCATTGTCATGTTCAAGAAACCAATTTTAAATGATTCGAGCTTTGTGACATGGTGCATTATCCTGCTGGAAGTAGCCATCAGAGGATGGGTACATGGTGGTCATGAAGGGATGGACATGGTCAGAAACAATGCTCAGGTAGCCCGTGGCATTTAAACGATGGCTAATTGGCACTAAGGGGCCTAAAGTGTGCCCAGAAAACATCCCCCACACCATTACACCACCACCACCAGCCTGCACAGTTGTAACAAGGCATGATGGATACATGTTCTCATTCTGTTTACACCAAATTCGGACTCTACCATTTGAATGTCTCAACAGAAATCGAGACTCATCAGACCAGGCAACATTTTTCCAGTATTCAACAGTCCAATTTTGGTGAGCTCGTGCAAATTGTAGCCTCTTTTTCCTATTTGTAGTGGAGATAAGTGGTACCCGGTGGGGTCTTCTGCTGTTGTAGCCCACCTTTCTTTCCCATTCTGACATTCAGTTTGGAGTTCAGGAGATTGTCTTGACCAGGACCACAACCCTATATGCATTGAAGCAACTGCCATGTGATTGGTTGACTAGATAATCGCATTAATGAGAAATAGAACAGGTGTTCCTAATAATTTTTTAGGTGAGTGTATGTGCATGTATACATGTGTGTATGATCAGCAATGTGCGTGTGCAGTGAGCCCCTGAGGAGCTGGTGCAGAGGATAGAAGTGGTAGTGGCCCTGACTAAGTGTTTGTTCAAGTGCTTTACCTCAAGCTGTTGCTCCCTGGGGATCTGTGCAGTGGAAATGCAGTATTGTAGAACGAAGCCAGACTAAGAAAGTCTTTTTACTAAGTACAACATAGAATCTCAAATACACAGCTTCTCTTGCACCAGTAAAGGTTATGGAGGCAGGTTGGATGGTGGCAATTAGGCACTTAGGTGATACTGGCCAATGTAATTTTCTGGGTGATGGGTGTCTTGACTGTTAGCCCTCACCTTGCAGCAGTGTCTGGATATGCTGGTTGTAGCAGTCCACTTTGCTGTCTAGTGTCTCAAGGCTTTGCTTGAGGATAATGGTTGGTTGTTCTCTCTTTTGGAGCAGAAGCTCAGGCGTGTCCCTCCTCTCCCTTCTGTCTCTGGAACTCCCCCTCCTAGTAGGAAGCAGGACCAGCCCACTCCTACCAAGATGGGAGGAACAGGGTGGTTAGCCCTGTTCCTAGCCAACCTTTGCCATCCATACCTTAAAGGTTTTGTCCCATGACTAATGTTAAAAATAAAAATTGTGTAGAACATCATGTAGTACACGACAATCTCTAACAACGCTATAACCAGCCCTGTACCTCACATGGATCCAGAGATCTCCGCAGTCATTGCTCTGATAGATTTATATCAAGCTGACCGCTCAAGGGGAGTGTCTTTTCTGCTGCAGATAAGGGGGACGTGTCCATGTTCTCCCTATCACAGCTCAGCAGACAGTTGAAGGTTGAAACTGAGCATGTGCGGACCTCTCACTGAGCAGGACAAAGAAATAAGAAAAAAACTAACAGCAGGTGGCGCCCTACAGATAGGTTTAATTGAATAACTCAGTGGCTGTGCTAGTATTCAGATCCAGGTGCTGGTTTAAAAACTGTAAAAAAAAAAATCATGGAACAACCCCTTTAACTGGAAGAATAACATAACTATATACAACTGTAGTATCCCCAGGTCTGTGGTACTACGTGTGTCTATGAAATGTATGGTTGTGTACATATTTGTGCACCTATGTGCGCCCCCCTTCCTTAATACGTGGAGGCCCGGGCTCTAACCTGACGCTGTGCACGTCAGGTCACTGTGGAGAGGGCGCCACAGTCTTCAGAGCAGAGGTAGGATAAGCCTCCTACACAGTTTTATTTTTATTAAAGTACTGATCATGGGGGTCTTATCTGACATGGGGGTAGTATGAGCTCAGATAAGACCCCCAAATCCTCATCAGACGCACAAAATAAGCCTCCCAGTGCTCACATAAGACACCAAAAATCAGACACCCCATGCTCACATCTCCCCTATGTCAAATCACCCCCCCACACATGATCTCAGAATGGGGGTGGGGGCGTCATATGAGCATGGGGCTTCATATGAGCATGGGGCGTCATCTGATAATAAGGTGGTCATCTGAGCATAGGGGGTCATCTGAGCATGGGAAAGTCATCTGAGCATGGGGTGTCATCTGAGCATGGGCGGTCATCTGAGCATGGGGCTTCATATGAGCATGGGGCGTCATCTGATAATAAGGTGATCATCTGAGCATAAGGCGTCATCTGAGCATGGGGCGTCATCTGAGCATGGGCGGTCATCTGAGCATGGCGCGATCATCTGAGCATGGCGCGATCATCTGAGCATGGGGCGTCATCTGAGCATGGGCGGTCATCTGAGCATGGGAAAGACATCTGAGCATGGGGCGTCATCTGAGCATGGGGCGTCATCTGAGCATGGGGCGATCATCTGAGCATGGGGCGATCATCTGAGCATGGGGCGTCATCTGAGCATAGGCGATCATCTGAGCATGGGACGGTCATCTGAGCATGGGACGGTCATCTGAGCATGGGACGGTCATCTGAGCATGAGCAGTCATCTGAGCATGGGGCGTCATCTGAGCATGGGGCGTCATCTGAGCATGGGGCGATCATCTGAGCATGGGGCGATCATCTGAGCATGGGGCGTCATCTGAGCATAGGCGATCATCTGAGCATGGGACGGTCATCTGAGCATGGGACGGTCATCTGAGCATGAGCAGTCATCTGAGCATGGGGCGGTCATCTGAGCATGGGCGGTCATCTGAGCATGAGCAGTCATCTGAGCATGGGGCGGTCATCTGAGCATGGGCGGTCATCTGAGCATAAGGCGGTCACCTGAGCATGGGGAGTCATCTGAGCATGGGGCGGTCATCTGAGCATGGGGCGTCATTTGAGCATGGGGCGTCATCTGAGTATGGGGCGGTCATCTGACCATGGGCGGTCATGTGAGCATAGGGCGGTCATCTGAGCATGGGGCGGTCATCTGAGAAATCTTGAAACACATTGTGAAAAACAAAGATTGCCAGAAGTCTCACTAAAGCTGTCTACACTACAGGTAGGAAAGGTGGTTTAAAAGCACTTTTAAATGTTTGATAACTTAATTGCAGTAATACTGTCGTGTGCACGCATATTTGTGGAAATGTATAGCTTGTGGCTCCTGGCAGTCATACATTTTTTTTCTGGCTCTTTGTGTCTGTAAGGTTGGCCACCCCTGGTATATACAGTGGATATAAAAAGTCTACACGCCCCTGTTAAAATGTCAGGTTTCTGTGCTGTAAAGAAATTAGACAAAGATAAATAATTTCAGAACTTTTTCCACCTTTAATGTGACCTATAAACTGTACAACTCAATTGAAAAACAAACTGAAATCTTTTAGGTGGAGGGAAGAAAACAAAACAAAAAAATAATAATGTGGTTGCATAAGTGTGCACACCCTCTTATAAATCGGGATGTAACTGTGTTCAGAATTAAGCAATCACAATCACAATCCTGTTAACCACCTCAGCTCCCTTAGCTTAAACACCCTTAATGACCAGACCACTTTTTACAGTTCTGCACTACACTACTTTCACGGTTTATTGCTCGGTCATGCAACTTACCACTCAAATGAATTTTACCTCCTTTTCTTCTCACTAATAGAGCTTTCATTTGGTGGTATTTCATTGCTGCTGATATTAATCAAAATTGACCGAAATTTCTGCAAAAAAACAACATATTTCACTTTCTGTTATAAAATTCTTCAATTAAAACTACATTTCTATATACATTTTTCTCTAAAATTTATTGTTCTACATGTCTTTGATAAAAAAAAAATGCAATAAGTGTATATTTATTGGTTTGGGTAAAAGTTATAGCATTTACAAACTATGGTGCAAAAATGTGAATTTACACACTTTGACTTTCTGAGCACCTGTCATGTTTCCTGAGGTTCTACAATGCCCAGAATAGTAGAAACACCCCACAAATGACCCCATTTCGGAAAGTAGACACCCTAAGGTAGATTCGCTGATGGGCATAGTGAGTTCATATAAGTTTTTATTTTTTGTCACAAGTTAGCGGAAAATGATTTTTCTATTTATTTTTTCTTACAAAGTCTCATATTCCACTAACTTGTGACAAAAATTAAAATTTTACATGAACTCACCATACCCCTCACAAAATACCTTGGGGTGTCTTCTTTCCAAAATGGGGTCACTTGTGGGGTATTTATACTGCCCTGGCATTTTAGGGGCCCTAAAGCGTGAGAAGTAGTTTGGAATCCAAATGCGTAAAAAATGCCCTGTGAAATCCTAAAGGTGCTCTTTAGAATTTGGGCCCCTTTGCGCATCTAGGCTGCAAAAAAGTGTCACACATGTGGTATCGACGTACTCAGAAGAAGTAGGGCAATGTGTTTTGGGGTGTATTTTCACATATACCCATGCTGGGTGAGATAAATATCTCTGTAAAAGACAACTTTTCCCATTTTTTTTTATACAAAGTTGTCATTTTACAGAGATATTTATCCAGCATGGGTATATGTAAAAATACACCCCAAAACACATTTCCCTACTTCTCCTGAGTACGGCGATACCACATGTGTGACACTTTTTTGCAGCCTAGGTGCGCAAAGGGGCCCAAATTCCAATGAGTATCTTTTAGGAGGGCATTTTTAGGCATTTGGATGCTCACGCTTTAGGGCCCCTAAAATGCCAGGGCAGTATAAATACCCCACATGTGACCTCATTTTGGAAAGAAGACACCCCAAGGTATTCCGTGAGGGGCATGGCAAGTTCATAGAATTAAAAAAAAAATATTGCACAAGTTAGCGGAATTGTTTTTGTTTTTTTCTCACAAAGTCTCCTTTTCCGCTAACTTGTGACAAAAAGTTCAATCTTTCATGGACTCAATATGCCCCTCAGCGAATACCTTGGGGTGTCTACTTTCTGAAATGGGGTCATTTGTGGGGTGTGTTTACTGTACTGGCATTTTGGGCGGGGCTAAATTGTGAGCAACCCTGTAAAGCCTAAAGGTGCTTGTTGGACTTTCGGCCCCTTTACGCACCTAGGCTGCAAAAAAGTGTCACACATGTGGTATCGCCGTACTCAGGAGAAGTGGGCGAAATGTGTTTTGGGGTGTATTTTTGCATATACCCATGCTGGGTGAGAGAAATATCTCTTTAAAAGACAAATTTTCCCATTTTTTTATACAAAGTTGTTATTTTACAGAGATATTTCTCACACACAGTATGGGTATATGTAAAAATACACCCCAAAACACATTGCCCTACTTCTCCTGAGTACGGCGATACCACATGTGTGACACTTTTTTGCAGCCTAGGTGCGCAAAGAGGCCCAAATTCCAATGAGTGCCTTTTAGGAGGGCATTTTTAGGCATTTGGATTCCAGACTTCTTCTCACGCTTTAGGGCCCCTAAAATGCCAGGGAAGTATAAATACCCCACATGTGACCCCATTTTTGAAAGAAGACACCCGAAGGTATTCCGTGAGGGGCATGGCGAGTTCCTAGAATATTTTTTTCTTGGCACAAGTTAGCGGAAAATGATTTTGTAAGATAAAAAATAAATAAATAACAATTTCCGCTAACTTGTACCAAAAAAATATATATTCTAGGAACTCGCCATGCCCCTCACGGGATACCTTGGGGTGTCTTCTTTCCAAAATGGGGTCACTTGTGGGGTATTTATACTGCCCTGGCATTTTAGGGGCCCTAAAGCATGAGAAGAAGTCTGGAATATAAATGTCTAAAAATGTTTACGCATTTGGATTCCGTGAGGGGTATGGTGAGTTCATGTGAGATTTTATTTTTTGTCACAAATTAGTGGAATATAAGACTTTGTAAGAAAAAACTAAAACAAAAAAAAAAAAATCAATTTCCGCTAACTTGTGCCAATTTTTTTTTATCTTCTATGAACTCGCCATGCCCCTCAAAAGTGATCTTTATAGCGCCGCAGCGATTTTACGGTGTTTTTGCAGTGATCATAAAAAATTAATTTCTGTCACTGCGGTGGGGCGGACTGAACGCAAGTGTGCGCACAAGATCAGGCCTGATCGGGCGAACACTGCGTTTTTTGTAGAGCCTATAGAACACGTCCTATTCTTGTCCGCAATTGCGGACAAGAAAAGGCATTTTCTATATAGTTCTGGCAATGTGCGGATCCGCAAAATGCAGAAAGCACATTGCCGGTGTCCGTGTTTTGCAGATCCGCGGTGTCCGTGTTTTGCGGATCCGCAGAGGATCCGCAAAACACATATGGACGTCTGAATGGAGCCTTACAGGGGGGTGATCAATGACAGGGAGGTGATCAGGAGTAATAAGGGGTTAATAAGTGACGAGGGGGTGTAGTGTAGTGTAGTGTGGTGCTTGGTGCTACTTATTACAGAGCTGCCTGTGTCCTCTGGTGGTCGATCCAAGCAAAAGGGACCACCAGAGGACCAGGTAGCAGGTATATCAGACGCTGTTAACAAAACAGCGTCTTATATATCTTTCAAGGGTTAAAAAAAATCGCATCTACAGCCTGCCAGCGAATGATCGCCGCTGGCAGGCTGTAGATCCACTGGTTTACCGTCCGATCCTGTGAACGCGCGCTCCTGTGTGCGCTTGTTCACAGGAAATCTCGCCTCTCGCGAGATGACGCGCCGGCACGTCCAAGAAGAAATGACCGGATTAAATAGAAGTCAGCATACACCGGCCATCATTTAAAGTGCCTCTGATTAACCCCAAATAAAGTGCAGCTGCTCTAGTTGGTCTTTCCTGAAATGTTCTTAGTCGCATCCCACAGCAGAAGACATGGTCCGCAGAGAGCTTCCAAAGCATCAGAGGGGTCTCATTGTTAGAAGGTATCAGTTAGGAGAAGGGGACAAAAGAATTCAAAAGCATTAGATATACCATGGAACACAGTGGAGACCGTCATCATCAAGTGGAGAAAATATGGCACAACAGTGACATTACCGAGAACTGGACGTCCCTCCAAAATTGATGAAAAAGACGAGAAGAAAACTGGTCTGGGAGGCGACCAAGAGGCCTACAGCAATATTAAAGGATCTGCAGGAATATCTGGCAAGTCCTGGCTGTGTGGTACATGTGACAGCAATCTCCCGTATTCTTCATATGTCTGGGCTATGGGGTAGAGTGGCAAGACGAAAGCCTTTTCTTACCAAGAAAAACATCCCAGCCAGGCTACATTTTGCAAAAACACATCAGAAGTCTCCCAAAAGCATGTGGGAAAAAGTTTTGTTATGGTCTGATGAACCCAAGGTTGAACTTTTTGGCCATAATTCCAAAAGATATGTTTGCCGCAAAAACAAAACTGCACATCACCAAAAGAACCCCATCCCCACAGTGAAGCATGGTGGTGGCAGCATCATGCCAAGGGGCTGTTCTTCTTCAGCAGGAACTGGGGCCTTAGTTAAGCTAGAGGGAATTATTAACAGTTCCAAATACCAGTCAATATTGGCACAAACCTTGAGGCCTTCTGCTAGAAAGCTGAACATGAAGAGGAACTCCATCTTTCAGCATGACAACGACCCAAAGCATACATCCAAATCAGCAAAGGAATGGCTTCACCAGAAGAAGATTAAAGTTTTGGAATGGCCCAGCCAGAGCCCAGACCTGAATCCGATTGGCAATCTGTCGGGTGATCTGAAGAGGGCTGTGCCCAGGAGATGCCCTCGCAATCTGACAGATTTGGAGTGTTTTTGCAAAGAAGAGTGGGCAAATCTTGCCAAGTCAAAATGTGCCATGCTGATAGACCCATACTCAAAAAGACTGAGTGCTGTAATAAAATCAAAAGGTGCTTCAACAAAGTATTAGTTTAAGGGTGTGCACACTTTTCTTCCCTCCATCTAAAAGATTTCAGTTTGTTTTTCAGTTGAGTTGTACAGTTTATAGGTCACATTAAAGGTGGAAAAAGTTCTGAAATGATTTATCTTTGTCTAATTTTTATACAGCACAGAAACCTGACATTTTAACAGGGGTGTGTAGACTTTTTATATCTACTGTATGTGTATGTACACTACTGCCTGTATATGAGTCTATAGTGGAGTGTATGTGCACTACTGCTCACTAATTTCAGTGCACCCCCATATTTGTCGATTTCTCTGTAAAGGAAGAACTTCATATGAGTCATTTGCGCAGAAATGACTTTTCCAGTGGTTTTACAGCTCTCGCATGCATCATATTCATATATCATTTATATAAATATCCTTGAAAACTGTACTTTTTGAAGAACCGGGCCTATGAAACCTAAGTAAAAGAGAACCTGTTCTTGTTGCCCATGGCAACCAATCACAGCGCAGATTTCCTTTTTCACAAGCAGAATATGAAATGAAATCTGCGCTCTGATTGGCTGCTCTGGGCAAACATTCTGAATCGTGTAGTGTGGTGTCATACAGTCATGTGAAAAAATTAGGACACCCTTTGAAAGCATGTGGTTTTTTGTAACATTTTTAATAAAAGGTTATTTCATCTCCGTTTCAACAATACAGAGAGATTAAAGTAATCCGACTAAACAAAGAAAACTGAAGAAAAGTCTTTTCAAGATCTTCTGTAAATGTCATTCTACAAAAATGCCTATTCTAACTGAGGAAAAAGATAGGACACCCTTGCCCCTAATAGCGAGTGTTACCTCCTTTGGCTGAAATAACTGCAGTGAGACGGTTCTTGTAGCCATCTACCAGTCTTCGACATCGGTCTGAGGGAATTTTACCCCACTCCTCAATGCAGAACTTTTTCAGCTGTGAGATGTTTGAGGGGTTTCTTGCACGTACAGCCCTTTTCAAGTCACCCCACAGCATCTCAATGGGATTCAAATCTGGACTTTGACTTGGCCATTCCAGGACTCTCCATTTCTTCTTTTTCAGCCAATCTTTGGTTGATTTACTAGTATGTTTTGGGTCATTGTCATGTTGCATGGTCCAGTTCCGCTTCAGCTTTAATTTTCTAACTGATGGTCTCACATGTTCTTCAAGCACCTTCTGATACACAGTAGAATTCATCGTGGATTCTATGATGGTGAGCTGACCAGGTCCTGCTGCAGCAAAGCAGCCCCAAACCATGACACTTCCACCTCCATGCTTCACAGTTGGTATGAGGTTCTTTTCTTGGAATGCTGTGTTTGGTTTACGCCAAACATGTCCTCTGCTGTTGTGTCCAAATAATTCAATTTTGGACTCATCTGTCCAAAGAACATTATTCCAGAAGTCCTGGTCTTTGTCAACTTTATCTCTGGCAAATGTCAGTGTGGCCTCGATGTTTCTCTTGGAAAGCAAAGGTTTCCTCCTTGCACACCTCCCATGCAAGTTAAACTTGTACAGTCTCTTTCTGATTGTAGAGGCATGTACTTCTACATCAACAGTAGCCAGAGCCTGCTGTAGTTCTCGAGATGACACTTTAGGGTTTTTGGAGACCTCTTTTAGCATCTTGCGGTCTGCTCTTGGGGTGAACTTGCTGGGGCGACCAGTCCTGGGCATGTTGGCAGTTGTTTTGAAAGCCCTCCACTTGTAGACTATCTTCCGGACAGTGGAATGGCTGATTTCAAAATCTTTTGAGATCTTTTTAAATCCCTTCCCAGACTCATAGGCTGCTACAATCTTTTTTCTGAAGTCCTCTGACAGCTCTTTTGCTCTCACCATGGTGCTCACTCTCACTTCAACAGTCAGGAGCACACCAAACTAAATGTCTGAGGTTTAAATAGGGCAAGCCTCATTCAACATGCAGAGTAACGATCTACTAATTATGTGCACCTGGTGTGATATACCTGTGTGAGATCTGAGCCAATTTAAGAGGGAATACATGTGAGGGTGTCCTATCTTTTTCCTCAGTTAGAATAGGCATTTTTGTAGAATGACATTTACAGAAGATCTTGAAAAGACTTTTCTTCAGTTTTCTTTGTTTAGTTGGATTACTTTAATCTCTCTGTATTGTTGAAACGGAGATGAAATAACCTTTTATTAAAAATGTTACAAAAAACCACATGCTTTCAAAGGGTGTCCTAATTTTTTCACATGACTGTAAATGGTTCCCAGGAAGGGTTATCAATTGAAAAGCCATCTGCTGTAGTCACATTGAGAAATGCAGGGTTTAGTGAGAGGGAAATTGCCTGCCTAGATAAAGTTTCTCTTGGTGATGCTCAGAGACAAAAACAATGGATGACCACAAGCAACCACGACCTGGATGACCATGAGCAACCATAACCTGGATGATCATGGGCAACCACAACCTGGATGACCACGCGCGACCACGACCTGGATGATCACGCAGGACCACGACCTGGATGATCACGAGCGACCATAACCTCGATGATCACGGGCAACCACGACCTGGATGACCACAAGCAACCACGACCTGGATGATCACAAGCGACCACGACCTGGATGACCACGAGTGACCATGACCTGGATGACCACGAGCGACCACGACCTGGATGACCACGAGGGACTATGACCTGGATGACCACGAGCGACCATGACCTGGATAGCAGAGCATGCTCTGAAGAGGCCATATCCATAACAGTTCACTAGATCCGATGGAAATGAAGAAGAAAAGCGTGTCAATGGCGACTGCTCCTTGAAAGCAGCGCTTAGGCCCCTTATTATAAAGGCTAGGCTAATGTCGGCCAAAAATAACAGGAGCCGGACCACTAGTCAGCAGAAGAAGGTTCTGGTCACTGACAAATGGACATTTGAGGTGTTTGGGTCCAAGAGGCGAAAGTCTGTTCGTTGTGTGACAGGCAAGCGTAAGTTTCCTGCTTATATTCCGCCCACGGTCAGGCGCGGAGGAGGCTCCATTATGCAGGACAAATAGGACATGCCCCCAAATAGGGTGGGGCTAACCCATGTATAGGCAGAAAATGCATAGGCCCACTCGGGACAGCTTGAATTTTCAGGGACTGTCTCTGAAAATTAGGGACACTCCTTGAAAATTGGGAACTGTTGGCAACTATGCATTATGGTCTGAGGATCTTTTGGGGGTGGTGTGGCTCTGGTTCATCTGCATGTGGGACTGATGTGATGATGTCACTACATGTAGATATTCTGCTTTGGATCTTATCTGCATTTTTCTACCAGTTGATAGAGCCCAAGAGCTACTACAACATCCCTCCCGACACCCGCCTAATCGATGGTGATTACACCCTACAGCCGGGATTAGCAACCTTCGGCTGTGAAACTACAACTCCCAGCATGAAAGCATGCTCGGCCGTTCTTCTAACTCCCACAAAAGTGAATAAAGCATTCTGGGAGTTGTAGTTTCTATCAATTGAAGTACGTCAAAGTCTACACCCGTCTATTAACCAGAAATATGTCCCACATTTCTTCAACTCTTACCAGAACAAGAAAGAAAATTTTAAGAAACTCAAGGCTCCGTTCATCTGCAAACAAGACATGGAATTATCTGTGCCCCCGCACCTCCCGTATCCTGCAATAATCCGAGGATGTACATATAATGGTACATCTCCATGCTTACATTGCACAGACACCTACCTGCCACATAAATGTGCAAGGAAATAAGTGGGTCATTCTATACAAATGGCTCTGCTGCCCCCTAGTGGTGAAGACTTGTTATTGCAATGTAAACCACATCTGGGTACAGATATATACAGTCCTGATCAAAAGTTTAAGACCACTTGAAAAATGGCAAAAAATCGAATTTTACATTGTTGGATCTTAACAAGGTTCCAAGTAGAGCTTCAACATGCAACAAGAAGAAATGGGAGCGAGACAAACATTTTTTGAGCATTAAATTAATTGAAAATAACAATTAAACTGAAACAGGCTGTTTTTCAGCTGATCCAAATTTTAGGACCACATGCCTTTAAAAGGCCAAATTTGTGCAAAGATGTGGATTCATTGTCATTTTCTGTCAGGTAGTCACACGTTGTGATGGCAAAGGCAAAAAAACTCTCCCTTTTTGAACGTGGTCGGGTTGTTGAACTGCATAAGCAGGGTCTCTCACAGCGCGCCATCGCTGCTGAGGTGGGACGCAGTAAGACAGTCATTTGGAATTTCTTAAATGATCCTGAGGGTTATGGAACAAAAAAGTCAAGTGGAAGACCCAAAACAATTTCATCAGCACTGAGCCGGAGGATCCAATTGGCTGTCCATCAAGACACTGGACGATCCTCGACCAAAATTAAGGCCCTTACTGGTGCTGACTGCAGCCCCATAACCATCAGACGGCATCTGAGACTGAACGTCTTCAAAGACGGCGTCTCCTTGAACGCCACAGAACTGCTCGTTTGGACTTTGCAAGAGAGCACCAAACATGGGACATTCAAAGGTGGAAGAAAGTTTTATTCTCTGATGATAAAAAATTTAACCTTGATGGTCTTGATGGTTTCCAACGTTACTGGCATGACAAGCAGATCCCATCTGAGATGTTTTCTACGCGCCACAATGGAGGGGGCGCCATAATGGTCTGGGGTGCTATTTCCTTCAGTGGAACAATGTAGCTTCAGGAAGTGCAGGGGCGTCAAACGGCCGCTGGCTATGTCCAGATGTTGCAGAGAGCATTCCTCATGACTGACGGCCCTCGTCTGTGTGGTAATTGGGTTTTTCAACAGGACAACGCTACAGTACACAATGCCCGCAGGACAAGGGACTTCTTCCAGGAGAATAACATCCCTCTTTTGGCCCATCCTGTGTGTTCCCCTGATCTAAATCCAATTGAGAACCTTTGGGGATGGATGGCAAGGGAAGTTTACAAAAATGGACAACAGTTCCAGACAGTAGATGGCCTTCATGCGGCCGTCTTCACCACTTGGAGAAATGTTCCCACTCACCTCATGGAAACGCTTGCATCAAGCATGCCGAAACGAATTTTTGTAGTGATAACGGCAGAGCTACTCATTACTGAGTTCATGTTTGGAAGTTGGATTTCTGTTTTGGGGGGGTTTCGTTTTTTTTTTTGGAGGTGTGGTCCTAAACTTTTGATCAGCTGAGAAACAGCCTGTTTCAGTTTATTCGTTGTTTTCATTAAATTGAATGCTCAAAAAATGTTTTGTCTCACTCCCATTTCTTCTTGTTGCATGTTGAAGCTCTACTTGGAACCTTGTTAAGATCCAGCCATGCTAAGATCCAGCCATTCTACATCCATAGGCGTTAATATGGAGTTGGTTCCTCATTGCTCCCCTGGGAAGGCTTTCTACAAGATTTTGGGGTTTGTCTGTAGGGAATTTCGCCTCTTCATCCAGAAGAACATTTGTTAGGTCAGACCCTGAGGGAGGAGAAGACCTGGCGCTCTGCCTCCGTTCTGTTGTTGGATGGGTTTGAGGTCAAGACTTTGTGCGGCCGGTCAAGTTCTTCAGACTCCCCCCAACCATGGCTTTATGGAGCTTGCATTGTGCACCGGGGCGCAGTCATTGAAGAACAGAAAAGGGATTTCCCCAAACTGTTCACCGTACAATTGTCCACAATGTCTTGTCTGCTGAAATATTAAAACGTAAGAGGCCGAAGATGACCCCCCCCATAGCATTATCCTTCCTCCAATAAACTTTACAGCTGGTAACGTTCTCCTTGCATTCTCCAGACTCATCCATCAGACACCATAGAGAAGTGTGATTGGTGACTGCGCAGAAGACGTCTCCACTGCTCAAGAGTCCAGTGGTGGCAGCTTTACACCCTCCATCAGACACTTGGCGTTGTGCTTGGTGGTGGAAGGCACTCATGGAGACCCACGCCATGACAGGTGTTGTGTGATGATGTTAATGCCAGAGGAGGCCAGGACTCTGCAGTTATGGAGCATAGGTGACTTCTCCGCACTCGGTGACCGCGCTCTGTGACCCTACGTGGTCTCCACTTTGTGGCTGAGCTTCTGCAGTTCCTTCCACTTTGCAGTAACCTCACTCAGGACGTGCTGGATGCTCCGTGTTGTACTCAGTCCTGGGTGTAAGTGAACCCCAGTTGCAGTTTTCTCATCCCATGCATTATCTTGGTCGCCCTCTTTTACACCCGCTCCAGCTCTGCACTGGTTATAAACTGGTGCCCACAATGACAGACAATACAGCGTGGTCTGACCAAAGATTTATAAGTGGTACAACCTCGTTCTCATCGTCTGCCTCTGTTATAATATATCCTAATATTTCATTAGCCTTGGCAGCAGCCTCCTGACATTGGTTTCCAAACTCCAGTCTAATCGGTAAGATTTGGCATCATCTGCAGATCTTCATATGTGATCTGTGTTAAAAAGAAGAGGACCTGATACTGCCTCCTGTAGTAGCCCCCAAGTAATAGCGACCAATTCAGTACGTAGCAGTAATAACCGCCGTCCTCGAGCCTCTGATAAGGTGACTTTCATTAAGGTTTGCATCTCTTTGTCTGGGAAAGCTGGGTGACAACTCTCATGAGCAATAAAACATCCTTCCTGTACAGATTATCCCTATTTCCTACTGATCTGTTGGTGTGTCAGTCTGCACTGTAGTTCTTGTATTGCATTCATGAATCAGGAGGCTCAGGACGAATAGAACTATGTGGCTATGAGTTCAGTGCAGGAAAAGAGTTTCTAAGAAAGATGCCCCCCCTCCCCCATCCCTACCGCAGCCTGGAATATACTGACCCCCCAGCTCAGCATTATATTAGACCTCGTTCTGGACATACATTATTCATGAAATATATGCACTGCCCTGACGCGTTTCAGGCTATGAAGTCAGTGAATAAATTCAGTTATATTGGGCAAATTTAGAAATGGGGAAAAGGCAGAGAATTTACGGGACCCGTGTAACCTAATGTAAATGACCCCCACGGGGCGCTGCGCTCCGTATATTAGAATTTAATAATTCAGCAACTTATAAAGTGAAATTTACCAGGGGACTGCTATAGCGAGAGCCAGGCCGGGAATACTCACCTTAAAGTGAGCTGGTCACATGATGTGGAGAGTTAATTCTTCGCTGTAAATCACTGAGCCTTAAAGGGATTGTCCACTCCCACTTTGTTTTATCTAAATAAAGTCAAAACTTACTGAGGATTAATTTTATAGATTATTTATTTATTTATTTATTATACAGAGCTCCAAAATCTCCTGTATAATGATGTGTGCCTGCAGCCACCACTAGGGGGAGCTTCCTGCATACTACTTATGCATTGATCTCAGTAATAACACAGTATGCAGTAAGATGCTGAGCTCCCCCTAGCTGTGACTGCAGAAACCCATATACCAGTAGAATGGTACCACACCACTTTTTCTGACTCGAAGGTGCTCGCAGGAGGCTTCTTCAGCCCAAATTTCGCGTAGGAAAATTTACGGTTCACTTCTTGTTATGCAAGACAGATGCAGTTTTACTGTATTTATTCCAACCACATCCTAGATTCCGTGCACTGGATAAACATGCATTTCTTTTCAGCGTGAAGACTTAAAGGGGTTTACCGAGATTTTAATCCTCTGGATAGGTCATCAGTATCTGATCGACGGGGGTCCAACACCCGGGCCCTCCGCCGATCAGCTGTTTGAGAAGGCACCGGTGCTAGCTGTGGTGCCATGGTCTTTATTCAGCTTTTCTTAGGCCAGTGATGACACTTTTTCTTCTGCATAGGAGCAGCTCAACCCCATAGAAGTGAAAGGGACTGAGCGTGATACCAACTACAACCACTATACAATAGACGGCGCTGTGCTCGAGAAGGCTGCTGCGCTCACAGGAGCCGACAACTGAGGGAACTCAGGAGGGATAGTCTGCACATAGACTGATGATTGACCACATGTATCACAAAAACTGTTGAAATTTTTTTATGAAGACCAATTGAAAAAATTATTTTTAGCCCAAAATGAGTAAAATGCAATCATGAAAAAATTAGCCCAAATGTGTCCATAGCCTTTAAAGAGGTTGTCCACCATTGGTAAGCTATTTGGCAAACCCCCCCCTCCCCTCGGCAGGACTGAAGCGACATTCACCATCCAACACACTCAGGGGGTTCTCTATCTATCAAATAAATACACGGAATCTTATCTTTATGGTAAAAAGGGGGAGGCCACAGCTTTATTACAACGACAGGGGGACCTTGTCTACACTTAACTCCCAAGCCACTGCACTTTCTTCGTCACCTCGCATGCCTGGTCACGTGGCCACAGTGAGCATGTCTTTGTGGGAACCTCAGGTGACTGCCACTTCTCTTCTTCTTAGACAAGGTCCTCCCTCCGCCACCGGAGCCAGGTGTAAGCCTACACCGAGCTCCGACCCTCCCCCCAACAGAATGAAGAGGGCTCTGTCAATGGCATCCTGCAACTTCGATAGAAAGATGCCCAGACCTATGTCATTAGGGTGTACTCCGTCACGTACCCTCTAACTCCACCTTTCCACCTAACGTGTCTAGAGACCCGCATGTTCAGCAAGCGGCGTGCCCTCTCGATGCCACTGTTGCTCCTCGCTCCGCTCCACAATACACGGGGAACTATCTAAGACCAAACAACAACTAAATCATTAAAGAAAGCCGGGAAACAATCAAAGTCCGAGCGCATAACGGAAATCAGCTCTAAGATCCTGACTGCACATAAATCGTTGCCGCCGGCGTGGACAACTAGCACTGTGGGACCACAGGATTCCAGGCTAATGGTCACCACTTCTGGTAGCACCTGCAGCCATTTAAGACCCCGACCACCTCTCCAGGACACGTCTACTTGCATAAACCCCAACTGCAAGCCTCCCGGGCGGCATAACGCCCTTTGCGTGGCCCAGTAAAAGAATGACCACACCGCCGGCCTCTTAAAACCTAGAAGGAAAAACAAACAACTGTTAACCAGTTAATAAATCAGGCCTTATGTATCTGCAAAAACAATCAGATTTCCATCTCCCAAGTCTCTTAACTTGCGCCTCCATCATACCTGCCGATCCGCGACCGTAGCTGCCCCGATGCGTAAAGAATGTGTACTGAATTCGGACGGGGACAAACCTGAGCAATACAGTGTTTAAATATCGTTGTGAATTGATATTTGGTAAGAGGAGAACCATCAGCGTGAACTAAGAAACTAGGAGCCCTACGACGGATGTCGGAAAATGAACGAACAACCCGCACTGGGCAAAATACGCTATCAATACAGGATATAGACTGCCAAATGCCTTGGCCATAAATGTCTGTCTTAGAACGTCGAATGCGGACCTTTACTGCATCTGGAAAAAAAGCAAACGTCATCCTCCAGTAAAGGAGCCGCAGTGGTACGTGAAGGGGCAACTAATTCTCTGAGACACATTGCACAGAAGAAACACGAAAGCACATGAAAACAGTCGCGAATAATATAACCTGTCTTATTCGCATTGCAATTACAACTTTGTGACACTGCAGCTTCAGAATTAATCTAAGATGGATGCTGTCCAGGAGGTGGGAGGGTCTGGGAGGGAGGGTCTGCTGCTGATTGGCTGGAATGTGTCTGCTGACTGTGAGGTACAGGGTCAAAGTTTGCTCAATGATGACGTATAGGAGGCGGACCGAACATCACATATGTTCGCCCGCAGCGGCGAACGCGAACAAGCTATGTTCGCCAGGAACTATTCGCCGGCTAATAGTTCGGGACATCTCTACCTGCCGAACCCGAACATCCAGGTGTCCGCTCAACTCTAGTTGCAAACAATGGATCAGAGTTTAGTGTCCTATTTCAGTACAAAAAGGAAAATATATACGCACTTCACTGGTGCAGTTATTTTTGGCAATAGCGTTTAGTGGCCTATTTCAGTACAGAAAGAAAAATATATTCGGCACTTTTAGGGATGTTTTTATTTGCTTTTAATTTTTTAGTTCAGCTAAAAGTATGTCAGACAGAGAAGTGCCAGGCCATGCATAGAGGAGGGGAAGAGGTCTAAATGTTTCTGGCGCCGACACAGGTCGCAGCAGAGTAAGGGTGCGTGGCAGCAGGGGTCGCAGTGAGAGGCCTGAGCTCCCGGTGTCATCTAGCGTTCGTGTCTTGACCAGCAACCCAGCGGTTCTTGAATGGTTGACTCGGTCATCCACTTCATCCCAAGTGACATCAGACACCCCCAGCCAGGAGTCGGTGGGTTCGTCAGACACAACCCTTAGTTGGCATGGCCCGGGAGCAGACCCTGTGCCCTCACCTGTCCTCAACCTGCCTCTGTCCTTTTCTGTTCCCTCATCCAGAGAAGTATTATATGCTGTGGGCTCAGCTCCACTATACAGCAAGGACAAACTACTAGAGGACAGTCAGCATCTACTGCCCAGCCAAGATCTGGAGGAGACATCTGCCGCTTCCTCCGGTAGGTGGGCAAGTAGTGATGAGGAGAGTGGCGTGGGAGGTGGTGTTGTGAGTGGTCAGGCTCCTGGCCCAGAGACCGTTGAGGAAGACATCTGTGACGTAAAGACACTACTCAATAATGATGAAGCCGATCGCACTTGGGAGCCGGGTGCAGAAGGGGCTTCATCATCATCAGGAGAAGAGGGTGGCAGCTTGCCCGTGAGGCAGCAGCGGAGCCAGGAAGGTGGTAGCGTGGCCGGGAGTCAGAAGGGTGGCAGCAGTGGGAGGTCGGGAGACAAACGTGCCTGGGGTAGACCACCTGCTTCGCAGCAGCCTACCTGCCCTACCTGGGAAGTAGTGGTGCAGGGGCTTACGGAGGCAGCGGCGGTAGCAGTCAGTCAGTGCGGACTGTTGGGGGGAAATTCACCTACTCGGCGGTGTGGCAGTTTTTTGCCGCCGGAGGAGGTTAATATGGCCATATGTAAAATATGTGGGCAGAAGGTGAAGCATCGCCAGGGTGCTAATGTTGGCACCACAGCACTGCCTCAACATATGCAGCGTCACCATAAAGTGGTCTGGGAGAACCGTGGCTCCGATGTGGTGGTCCAGCCTGCCGCAGCTACCGCTGCATCACCCAGTGACACGCACTGGTTTCAGACAGTCAAGGCTCCACCACCTCAGCCGAAGGGAACTGTCTCTCATTCCCATCTTCTACTGGTCCAGATGCTCCTGCTCCTCCTACTCCTTGTCAGTCATTCCGTCAGCAATCGATCACCGAAGCGATTGCCAAGAGACAACAGTATGCGTGCACTCATCCAACGGCGCAGAAACTGATTGTGCTCCTGTCTAAGTTGCTGGTGCTGCAGTCCCTCCCTTTTCAAGTGGTGGACTCTGCACCTTTCAGAGAACTGATGGCTTGTGCCGCGCCGAGGTGGAGAGTCCCAAGCCGTCATTTCTTTGCCAAAAAGGAACATAGTGTCAGCGCTGCGTCAAGGAAGGTGAGCCATGTGCCCTGCATGGCACACATGTTCAATCTGGTTGTCAAGCGGTTCCTGAAATCTTCCACATATCTGCAAGACATCCTAAAAATGGCCAGGAAACTTTGCATGCACTTCAGCCACTCATACACCGCAAAGCGCACCCTCCTTGAGCTGCAGTAGCAGAACGGCATCCCCCAACATAGGCTGATATGCGATGTTTCCACCTTCCATATGTTGGACCGACTATATGAACAGAGAAAGGCCATCAACAATTTCTTGATGATGCAGGCGGACAGAAGTACTCCTCTGTGTAACTTCAATGTCAGCCATTGGCAGCTCATGTGTGACACCTGCTGTTTGCTCAGGCCCTTTGAGGACGCCACGTTATTTGTCTGTCGCCAGGACTACGGGCTGAACGACGTAATTCCACTACTTCATGTCCTGGAACAGATGCTGGTAACAATGGCTGGTCAGGGGACAGGAGACGTGGCGCTTAGATCTCACGGCCACATGAGCCCTGTGGGGGCTGAACTGGAAGAGGGAGAGGAGGACATTGGAGCACACGCAATGTGTAGCGAAATGGGTGATTTTTCTACTCAGGTGACAGGAGAGGAGGAGCAGGAGCAGCCAGAGGAGCTATAAGGAGATGAGGAAGACGAGACAGAGGACCCAGACACACCATGGCAGTATGCAGTAGAGATGGAGGCAGGGAATCCCTCCGAGTCACTTGCGCTAATGACCCGATGCATGCTCACTTGCTTGCATACTTGCTTGGCAGAGGAATGACTTCTGGCTCTCCACCTTGTTGGACCCTGGCTACCGGTCCAGAATGGGGGCCTTTTTTACACCCACTGAGAGGGAGGACAAACTGAACTATTATAGAGACATCATCTGTAATCGGTTGGCCGCAGCCTATCTGCACCATCGTCCATCCTCTCGCAGGTAGGATCGGGCGGACCCTCTGCGCTCACGTTCCACTGCTGGGGAGGTATGGCAGGAGCAGTACCAGCTCCATCAGCAGCAGCCTGAGTCTAGTCGCTGATGAGTAGCTTTCTTCACCCGCATAGTGAAGAAACCACTCACCAGGAGCAGCAGGTAGACCTGGAGCAGGATCTGAACCCAGCAGGTGGTGGCATAGTTTAACAGCACCCTGCCAACCCACATTGAATATCCGCTGGATTACTGGACAGCCAAACTGGATTTGTGGCCGCAACTAGCAGAGTTTGCCCTGGAAAAGCTGTCCTGCCCACCAGTAGTGTGACATCAGAGCGGTTGTTTAGTGCGGCGGGGGCCATAGTTACCCCAAGGAGAACTCGCCTGTCCACCCAAAATGTGGAGAGACTGACCTTTGTCAAGATGAACCAGGCGTGGATCAGCCAGTATTTCCAACCACTAATTCCTGATGCATCAGTAAAGATCATCCATGGTGCCACACCAACACTTTGATATAAGAGAGCGGTTTCTTCTGACTACCTGCCTCAGCTACTACTCTGATGCTGACACCTGCTTGATGCCACACATTTGATGCCAAGTGCCCCTTCTTTCACCCACCTTTGTCAGTGGGTACTGGTATTGCCACCCACCACCCCACTCTGTTGCCGGCTCACTTTGTGGTCTCCTGATGCTGCTGTCATCTCCAAACTATGTCACCTTGCCAATCTGAGGTATACTCCTGCTGCTGCTGCCATCTCCACACTATGTCACCTTGCCACTCTGTGGTATCCTGATGCTGCTGCCATATCCACACTATGTCACCTTGCCAATCTGAGGTATACTCCTGCTGCTGCTGCCATATCCACACTTTGTCACCTTGCCACTCTGTGGTATCCTCCTGCTGCTGCCATCTCCACAAAGAAAATATTGTCAGAAGTAGTCTGCAGATATGGGATTCCAGAGGTGATAGAGTCAGACAGAGGAACTCACTTCACTGGGGAGATAATGGGTCACATACTGAAGATCGGTGATGGCCAGTTTGCATTTTTCGCCCGCGAACACATGCGGGCTGCCATCTTTTCTCACAAGTCCGGCGAGGCATAGGTAAGCCCTTACCTGTTCCTGTGCGCGAGCCGGTCTGAAATCAAATGCGGTCAACGGGAGCAGGCAGTTTCGAGAACAGCCGCCGGGGGCCTTCATCGGGCTGTTCTCGGAACTGCCTGCTCCCGCTGACCGCATTTGTTTCAGAACGGCTCGCGGCACAGGCACAGGTAAGGGCTTACCTGTGCCTCGCCGGACTTGTAAGAAAAGATGACAGCCCGCATGTGTTCACGGGCGAACAATGCAAACTGGCATCACTGCTGAAGACCCTAGGGATCACAAAAGCTCTGCACACTCCCCATTGTAACACCCCAGAGTTGTGTTACTAAACTCTTTTACCCCGCTACAATCTGTTAAGAGCCTTAACCTTGTCATCAGATGTAATTTTACATTATATCCTCACATATATGCATTGTAAACCTTGTTAAATATATATTGCTGTAATTTCCATGTTCACCAGCAGGTGGCAGCAATGTTCTGGCAAGGACTTAAGTTCAGTTTAGTGTTTCTAGGCTGGAATAGTTCATTCCAGTTTAGCTCCCCCCTCTGTGAGCAGAGTGGGATGCTCCCACATCCTGCCTCATGGGGAGAGAAGGAAGTTAGAGTCAGTGTGACAGCCACTCCTGCTAGGGGAAGGCTGTGCATGTAGAAGCTCCCAGATATAGGGAATCAAACCAGGATCTTGTCTCAGCTGAGACATTGATCATCATTCCCAGTCTGAGCCCTGCAGCCTCAGCTGGTTGAAGCAAGCAGACAACTCCAGTTACAGGAAGAAAGTATACCCTGTGAAGATAACTGTGAGTACAGTCCAGAGACCCAGGAGAAGCCATATTCCTCCTCAGCTAGTCAGTCCCCACACAGCAGAAGATAGAGAGTGCAGAAGCCAAATTTCTGCCACAGTATAGAGCTAACAAGCAGACGTCCTTTCCTTCAAAGCTCCAGGTACATGATAGAGGAGAAGATAAATTCCTGCCAACCATTGCCAGTACCTGCTGAGACCAAAGACTAATGCTGTATCTTGCTTGGATGAAAGTGATCAGTAAAGACAAGTTTGAACTTCACTCCAAAGTCTAGATCTCAATTACTACTGCAAATCCCTCTATTACTCCTACTAGCACCACACTCAATTTATTGCAAGTGAGCCAGGATCCAGGAGTCCAGCCGTACCCAGGTAGGAGACACTGTTGACACCATTACTACTACCATACAGAGACATTACACCACTCTGGCCTTTCTAACCTGGTACGTGAGTTAGAACACCTTAAAGGGCCCTGTGACAGTACCCTGAGCATGCTGAAATTGGCATCACAAACAAAACTATAGACTATTATACCCATATCCTGACCCACTGCATAATTTGGCGTCTGTATAACCGTACCACGGTCCTGCTCATTGCACTTTTGGCGTCACTGGAATAGGATCGGATTGAATTGTGTGCCTATCCCTGCTACAACAGAACCGGATCCAATTGTGTGCCAACTGGATCAAATTGCATGTTTCACAGTACTGCAAGATCTGAGGATTGTGCCAAAACCCTAAAATTGACTTTATTGCTTTGCTGCTGTGCCAGAAAGCGCACCAGCACTCAAAGGGTTAATTCGCCATATTCGCATAATGGCGCCACTTCTTCATGCCCTTCAGAAGCGGGAAAACTCAAGAACGCCCTCTCAAGAGCGCGAAGATGCCGAATACGCCCCTCTAGAAGCGGGAACTCTCAAGCCTGCCCATCAAGAACTTTGCAATGCGAGCCAAGGGAGTGCAGACTCCTCCCTCTGGACTCCACCCTCACTTCCTGTACTCGTCCTGACAGAGGAGCCAAGGAAGATGGCGCTCCCTTCACCAAAGTGGGACCAGATGGTCATCGGTGGAGAGCCTGTCTATGAGGACCACCTGCCAGAGATTAGAGTTTCTCAGCTGGTAAAGAAAAGTGGTCCCTCCATCTTTGCCGCGATCCTGGAGGCAGTGGATCCCTTCGCGGCTACCGAGCCTGCAACCTAAATTGCCTTCAGCACTGAGTACAAGCTGGCCACCGCACTCCAGCCCGCTCCCGTGGACGCAGATGCCACCACTCTCAAGACACTGGAGCAGACGACTGCACCAAACACCTTACCGGCTGTACCAGTGACCGACGTTCCGGCCCAGAAGCAAGCCACGATTCCTGCAGAGCGGACTACAGCCTTAGAGACAGCCACGATGACGTCACCTATCGCGGAGGTCCCGGCGCACCACCAGGAGGCACTGGAACCGGCCGCAACATCAGGTAGGAGCAGTCATGCTCCCTGAGGCCCAGGCCCGGTCCAAAGCTGCCCCTGCATCATGCCCAGAGGACTCTGATATCCCTGGTAGGCCCAAGTCAGCTCCGCCAAGCACACATGCTGGTGTGGCAGAGTCAAGCAGGTATTAGATGACCCCCGGCCCGGCGACCCAAAACTCATCAGGTGCACAGGGACTGTACTATGGTTCGCTGTAGAGAGAGGAGTGGGTTTCCTCCAAGACAGCCATTCAGGGGAATAAATATTTGTGGGGATCAAGTGGAGTATACCCCTATGGACTCCATCCAAGGCCTATTGGCTGCCGGTGTGACCCTGCTGGCCAAACGTTTGCCCCCTGCAGTTACCCCAGAGACCTGGCAGGAAGATCCAGGCTCTGCAGGGAGAGTTAGGTGTCTGCAAGAGACTCAAGATGGCAGGTTTTGGTTCAAAGAACAGCCTCAGCCAGAAACTGAACCCCTCATCTGTCACCTTGCTGCACCACCAACACTAGGGGTGGGCCAAATAAATAACTCTGTCCTGACATTCAATCCCAGGGTGCAGCCATATGTCCTACATTGGAAGCTGCCACAGGCACCCCCAGTTTGCCTTCGAGAACCTATTCAGCCAAAGGTATTAACCGCCTCTGCACCGGCTAGGGATCCCGGCTTGCAGCAGGTCACAGCTGCATTCACCAGGCGACATGAACAAAACTATAGACTATTATACCCATATCCTGACCCACTGCATAATTTGGCGTCCGTGTAGCCGTAACACGGTCCTGCTCATTGCACCTTCACCCGGAAAGCAGTGGGAAGGTGGAAAGACTTAACAGGACAAATAAATTAAAATTGCAAAAGTGTTTTGATTCACACAGTTCTATGAACTGGGTAGAAGCTTTGCTGGTGGTATTATATGCCCTCCACACTACTCTCACTGGACAAGAAAGCTTAGTCCTTTTGAAATTTTATTTGGTTCTGCGCCAAGGACTGGGTTATATTTTCCCCAACAGCTGCAAGCAGACTACTCTACCCTGACTTCATACATGGTAGAGTTGCATGAACATCTGTCAAAGGTGTATTCATGTGTTTTATCTTCTATACCAGATCCTAATTCTCTCGAATGTACACATGCTCTGGTTCCCGGAGATTGGGAAGTCCTGAAGAGGCATGTGAGAAAGACCTTGATGGTCCATATCAGGTGCAACTGACCACACCCACCGCCGTGAAGCTGAACTGGAGACCAGTCTGGGTCCACTGCAAAAAGGTTCTGAAGACAGATCGTCACGAACAGGAAAGCAGTCTTACTGTTACGGATCCAACCAGTTGTGGGAGTAACTTGGATTAGCAGATGGCCACAATGCATGTACCGCCTTGCCTGTTTCTTTGTATTCTGTTTCTGTGCACAGGTGAAAGGAGGGGAGCGTACGAATTCCATCTGGCAACTACATCAGCCGACTGCCAACCAGCTAACTGCTACTGACTGTTGGATATGCTCTCACATCCCTGCTAACCACAGAGGGATTCCTCTGATAGGTGTTTGGTTCAATAATATGATCTCTGACTTGCTGAAGCTCATAGTGGTAGTGATAGGAATGGTTTTGACATTACTAATTGTCTGGAAATTACTAATGTTGCGTATTTCTCGTTCCCCTCCCTTGAAAATAGATGACACAAGAGCCCTGGAGATGACAGTCCGGAAGCTCCCGAGCTGCGCTGTATCTCTGGTTGCTGTTGTCATCCACTTAGTGTTGTGCTTAGGAATAATGACAACTGCTAGACAGACCGGAATCGATGCTTGCAGTGCATGGTCTATGCAGCTTATCTGTGTTCTCTGTGATATACCGCCTGTCTAAGGTGCCATTAGTTTGCTTAGGAAGGTTAGTAGTTAGAAAAGAGATGCACAAACGATACAATGGAGCCTTCAGAGGAAACATCTACTATGTGAAGAGATGCTTCAGCGCCCATAGAAATGGAAACAAGAGGAGGGAAATGTTAAAGACGTATCCAGCTTTCCTGTGACTTCCATTTCATAAAGAAGTTTTGTGTTAAACTTTCTGTGTTCCTATAAGAGGATGAAGATGAAGATGGCGATGACATAAGTTAAAACTAAAGTTAGCAAGTGTGTGTTGAGATAAGAGAAGCTGCGTACGCGCCAAACAAGCAGTGTGCATTTCTCGCTAAAAAGCATAAGTTTCAGCAAATAAACCTTTAGTAGATTATTTGTGTACCAATCAGAAGCCATTGTATAAATAAAGGGCCTAGGGCACTCCCAATTTGGGATTTGACTTCTGTCATTTTCCTCCTTCGACGTCATTCACCTTAAACACGTGACTGACCCTAGCCCCTTTCATAAGAGCGAGTATTCCGCGCGGGTGAAATGCGTGATGCGAACGAATTGCGCCCGCACGGAATCCGGACCCATTCATTTCAATGGGGCTTTGTACATGTGCGTTTACCCATAGAAGTGAATGGAGCTGCGTGAAAATCGCATCCGCAAGCAAAAAAAACTGAAAGCGATCGCAGACAAATCGAAATGACTTTGTTTGCGAAATCGTATATTTTTCACTGAACGCATTCGCAACGCATCCAGGCCCAATCCGCACACGCTCGTCTGCAAGAACCTTATAGTAGTTATATTCTTGTACGTAGGAGCAGTATTATAGTAGTTATATTCTTGTACATAGGAGGAGTATTATAGTAGTTATATTCTTGTACATAGGAGGAGTATTATAGTAGTTATATTCTTGTACATAGGAGCAGTATTATAGTAGTTATATTCTTGTACATAGGAGCAGTATTATAGTAGTTATATTCTTGTACATAGGAGGAGTATTATAGTAGTTATATTCTTGTACATAGGAGGCAGTATTATTATAGTAGTTATATTCTTGTACATAGGAGCAGTATTATAGTAGTTATATTCTTGTACATAGGAGCAGTATTATAGTAGTTATATTCTTGTACATAGGAGGCAGTATTATAGTAGTTATATTCTTGTACATAGGAGCAGTATTATACTAGTTATATTCTTGTACATAGGAGCAGTATTATAGTAGTTATATACTTGTACATAGGAGCAGTATTATAGTAGTTATATTCTTGTACATAGGAGCAGTATTATAGTAGTTATATTCTTGTGCATAGGAGCAGTATTATAGTAGTATATTCTTGTACATAGGAGCAGTAATATAGTAGTTATATTCTTGTACATAGGAGCAGTAATATAGTAGTTATATTCTTGTACATAGGAGCAGTATTATAGTAGTTATATTCTAGTACATAGGAGCAGTATTATAGTAGTATATTCTTGTACATAGGAGCAGTAATATAGTAGTTATATTCTTGTACATAGGAGCAGTATTATAGTAGTTTATATTCTTGTACATAGTAGCAGTATTATAGTAGTTATATTCTTGTACATAGGAGGCAGTATTATAGTAGTTATATTCTTGTACATAGGAGCAGTATTATAGTAGTTATATTCTTGTACATAGGGGGCAGTATTATAGTAGTTATATTCTTGTACATAGGAGCAGTATTATAGTAGTTATATTCTTGTACATAGGAGCAGTATTATAGTAGTTATATTCTTGTACATAGGAGCAGTATTATAGTAGTTATATTCTTGTACATAGGAGCAGTATTATAGTAGTTATATTCTTAACCATATTTCTTTTTATTGAAAGAAAAAGCAGAGGCTAAACACCCATACATGACTACATCACAATGACAAGGAACCACAATATGAGTCCGACATTTACATCATGCATAGACATCATATACAATCACGTTTATCAAACATAAAATAAAATTTAGCCAAGGGGTGGGAGACATAGGTGGGGAACACACAAGAGGGGAAAGAACGGGGAGAACAGGGAAGTGTGAGATTCTGCTCTGCTAAGTAAAGTTTCTATATGTTTTCCATGGAGACCACAGTTTTAGGAAGCGGGAACGTGAGTTAGTTTCCCAGTGTGCCAGCTCCTCAAAACGGTAGATCTGGTCTACCTTGTCTGTCCACATCAGGGTAGTCGGGGGAGAGTCATTTTTCCATAGAAAAGGAATAAGCAGCTTAGCTGCTGTAAGCAACATGGTCGGGAGGTTATCTTTGGCAGGGGTGAGGGTTGTATTGGGGCACCATAATAAAATAAGTTTAGCATCCATAACTATCCTAGAATTGCAAATTTGGTTAATCAATGGCTCAATTGATTTCCAAAATGTCTGGATTTTTCGACATGACCACCAAATATGTGACAGGGAACCAATTTCCAAGCCGCACCTCCAACAAGCTTCTGGAACTTCCGGGTTCAACTTATGTAAGAATTCAGGCGTCTTATACCATCTACTGAGGAGTTTGAAGGAATTCTCCTGAATCCTCACGCAGCGGTTAAAGCCGTGCGAATGTGCCAGAATAAAGGCTCTTTCCGGCTCCGTAAGGCTCAAAGAAAGCTCCCTCTCCCAGGAGGTCAGAAAACGGAGCTCCGGGGGAAGTGAGGAGAGTATTTCTTTATACATCTGAGATAGCGGCCTAATGGCGGGTTTAGTAGCCATGACCTTCTTCTCGAGCCAAGATAAAGAGCTGTTAACAGAAAGGGATCTAACACCCCCTGTAATGTCTCTCTTAAAATCAGCCAGGTGGAAAAATGGCGCAGTCTTGACCTCGGGGAGGTCCAGCAACAAATCCAAATTCAAGCTGCCATCCGGTAAGAGGACATCCCGCAGAAACATGCAAGCGAGCCTAGACCAAATACCGGAGGGGCTTAAGATGGACGGATGGAGGTAGTTTTGTAGCAGTTTAAGTGGCATACCTGGGTTAGGAAAGTTAAATGTTTGAGATTGAACCATTTTAGACCACTCCACCAGCATACCCTTCCAGACCAGGGAGGATGCACAATGGTTAGCCGAGAAGGCTCGGACACCCCACAGAGTGAGCTGATCTTGGTTAGTGAGCAGTGCAGATTCAAGGCGAGAGCAAAGGGAGCTAGATTGACGAGACATAACAGCAATGCATCTACAAAGTTGTACAGCAGTATAATAAACTTTAACATCTGGCATCCCAAAGCCTCCGAGCTTCTTATCCCTAGTGAGGACTGAATAGGCAATACGAGGAGATTTGCCATTCCAAAGAAAGCGTGTGAACACCCGGCGGACTTCTGCGAAATACGAGTTTGGTAACCAAATAGGGAGGGTCTGTAGCAGATATAGGAATTTGGGGAGGATAAAGGTTTTAAGGTAATTTTTCCTACCAACCCAAGATACGAAAGGTAGTTTCAGAGTCTGGAGGTGGGTACGGACTGATTGAAGTAGCGGTGTGTAATTAAGTGAGGCCAACTCCTGGATATTAGCCGATATACGCGTCCCTAGGAACGTAATGTCCCTGGATGCCCATACAAATGGGGTATCGCGTTTAAGCGTATTAATCACAGCCTGAGAGCATGAAATGTTAAGTGCCATAGACTTCCCATAATTAATTTTAAAATTAGATACAAACCCAAAGTCCTCAAATATATTCAATAACTTAGGTAAGGCCTCTCTAGGGTTAGATGTTATAACCAAAAGGTCGTCCGCAAATGCTGCAGTAACATGGGTGCCGGCGCCCACCTGGAGGCCCTTTATATCTGGGTCCGCCCTAATCTTACATAGAAGAGTCTCCATCACCAATACAAATAATGCCGGAGATAGGGGGCACCCCTGCCTTGTCCCATTAGTGATGTGAAATGGAGGGGACAATGTACCATTAACTTTGACCACGGCAGAGGGGGCCGAATATAAGGTGTAAATGGCAGCAATAAACTGATCAGAAAGACCAAACCTCGCCAGGGCCCGAGACATAAATTGCCAGCTGACCCTGTCGAAGGCCTTCTCCGCATCAGTGCTCACCAACACTAAAGGTTTCACAGATTTCTTGGCCCTGTGTATAAGGTGAAGAAGCCGTATCGTGTTCTCCGACCCCTGTCTGCCGTGGACAAAGCCCACTTGCTCTCCATGAACAATGTCAGGAAGGACATCCTGAAGTCTGGTAGCTAAGATTTTCGCCCACCACTTCACATCAGTATTGAGCAAGGAGATCGGCCTATAATTACTGCAGCAAGTCGGGTCCTTATTCTCCTTACGTAGGACAGTAACGTGCGCCAATAAGGAGTGGGGGGCAAGGGAACCTCCAGTGAGAAGGTAATTGCACAGATTCTTAAAACGGGGGATTAAGAGATCCTGGAAAGATTTGTAGTAAATGATGGAAAAACCATCCGGGCCCGGGCTTTTACCCGGGGGGATGGACATGAGCACCTTATGGATTTCAGAGTCAGTAACAGGTCTAGTTAAGTGAGCCGCTTTTGTTTGGGATATGGAAGGAAGGTCTAGAGACTGTAAAAATTTGTCCGTGGCTTCTGAGAGATCACCAGGGGTGGCCCCGTTAGGGGGAGGTAGATTATACAGAGCCTCATAAAAGGCGCAGAAAGCATTGGCGATATCAGGGGTGGATTTATGTATATTCCCTTTTGGATCTTTAATAGAGGAAACAAAGGAGTCAGAGAATTGCTTCTTAGCTATGGCTGACATCAGTCTGTTTCCTCTATTTCCATGGGCGTAGGCCTTGAACCTGGAGCGCAGTACCAGCTTTGCCGATGTGACATTTAGCATATTTCTTAGGTGTGTCCTAGCTTCCGTGAGTTCTGCTAGGGTATGAAGGGCCTGTGATTCCTTGTGCGAGGATTCAAGGCGGGCAATGTTTGTCAAAAGGGCATCTAGAGCCTGCGTCCTCTGTTTCTTCACATAAGCCCCTAAGGCAATGAGTTCCCCCCTTAACACTACCTTATGAGATTCCCATAGTATGGAAGGGGATGGAGGGGAGTCAGGTGTATCATTTAGAGTGAAAAATTCAGAGATGGAGGCTTTAACCTTAGAAGCGTGAACAGGGTCTAAAATCAAAGTGTCATTCAAACGCCATAGACGTTCTTTTTTCTGTGGGCCAGACAGGGAAAAGTGGATGATAACAGGAGCGTGGTCATAAAGTGTAATGGGACCTATACGAGCTTTGGAGACATTACGCAGATGTGACTCAGAGAGGAATAAGTAATCTAACCTGTGAAAGGAAGCTTTGGCATGGGAATAATAGGAAAAATCCCGACCGTTGGGGTTTAGTGAGCGCCATACATCCAAGACCTTCAATTTCCTCAGAGAGATTTTCAACCGTCTCAGGAGCCTATAGGAAACAGAAGGTCTGCCTGTGGAGGTATCAATGGCAGGGTCTAAGGCCACGTTGAAATCACCCCCCAGAATAAGCAATCCCTCTGTGAACGACGAGAGAAGGCTTAAGGTTTGAACGAGCCATGGGACTTGGCCTCTATTAGGGGCATACAAATTGGCAAAAGTCACAGGAGACTCACCTAAAACACCTTTCACGAAGATGTATCTGCCCTCTGGGTCCACAGTAGTAGCAGAGTGTTTGAAGGGGAGGCTTCTGTGCACAGCCACACTAACCCCCCTGCTGGCAGTGCTATAGGTACTGTGGAACCATTGGGCAAACTTCCTAGGGGGAAGGTTAGGAACCTTACCCGATTTAAAGTGAGTCTCCTGCAAGAAAGCCACTGAAACTTTGTCCCTCAAAAGGAGGGAGAGAGTCTGGGACCTTTTGCATGGCTCGTTCAAACCATGTACATTTAAAGAAGCAACTACAATAGATGCCATTGCAATAATAAATCACACAAATGCCTATACAGAGTAACCATGGAAATGCTTAGTAGCATACAGTAGTTCAGAGCAGGGAAAGGGAAGGTAGAAAAAAGGGATAGACAAAACACGGCAAAATAATAAAACAGTGGTAAAACAAACCGGTAATCAACCAGCACAGAAAACATGAAATCTGTATAGTAGTAAATGCTTCACTTATCGTCAGCCAGGACAGGGTTGAGCTGGCGAGGGGGCAAGTAAAGCACCTTGCGGTCTCTAACAATGGACCAACAAAAATATGTCCAGCACAGGGAACTCGCCGGTCTTTGCCCTGCATAGGGGTAGCGATACCTGCAGCAACAGGAGCAATGTCCAGAAAAAATAAAGGAAAGTCTCCTAATCGTCCTGTCATGGTAAACAGAGCAGCAAACAGAGAACAGCAGAGGAGGAAAACTCCTGCATAAAAAACTGAGAAACATGAAAATGAAAAACAGTCACCTCCAGGCCAGGAGAAAGCGAACAGGAACCTCATGGGTCGTCATGCGTTAGAAAATGGCGCTCAGGTGGGGTTCCTATCCATCCTGCCCCTTCCCAGACGGTCAGATTTTCCAGCCGAAACCTTATGCCAGTTAGCAGCACGAGGTGGAGCTGGTAGGGGGCCTTCTTGGTCGGCCGGGAGCCATGAAGGAATGTCAACAGGGGGTACCCCAAGCGCTTCCCAAACAGAGGCCAGATCCTGAGGAGAACGAAAGGTAAGTAATTTACCATTTCTGGAAATCGCCAACCCGAAAGGGTACAACCATCGGAATGGAATCGATGATTTCTTCAAGACATCCAGAAGAGGCCGCAACAGGCGCCGTTTGGCCAAAGTGGACGGAGCCAGGTCTTGAAACATCTGAATCGGTGCGTTTTCGTACTCCAGGGCTTCCGATTCCCGCTGTTTCTGTAGGAGGGCCGCAGTGTCGACAAAGCTCAATAAGCCACAGATCACATCCCGCGGTGGTTCCTGTGGCTTTGGTCTAGGGCGCAATGCCCTGTGTATACGCTCGATCACTATTCCGGCCGCCCTCTCTGCGCCCAGTAGATTTGAGAATATTTCGCGCGCAACGGACGGCAAGGCCTCTACCGCATGCGATTCAGGTAGGCCCCGTATGCGGATATTCCGCCTCCGACTGCGGTTTTCCTGGTCTTCTAGTTTCAGGAACGCATCATTCAATAAGGCCTTGTGGGCCGCTAACACGTCTGCGGCTTTACTTTCGTACATCATGATGTCATCTTGAGCAGACTCCAAGGAAACGACTCTCTGGCCTAGATGTTTCAAGTCGTCTTTTATGTCGGATAAGCCTTGCTTGAGAGGTGAGAGAGCTGAATCTAGGACTCTCTTAAGGGTCCGTTCAGAGAGCGGTGGGTCGCGGGGACGTCTGTCTGAGATATCAGAGCCACTTCCCGCGTCCGAGAGGTCTCCTGCATCGGAGTCGTGAGTAATGGATGCCGCCATGTTAGGGCCTCTCTGCACAGCGAGCCTCGGAGTTTTCCTGAGGAACTTTTCCATTTCTGGCTGCTTGGAGTGCAATGGGGTCGTCTCTGAACTTCCTCTGGACTTGTCCTTGCCAGTCTTCCCCATATTAGTGCAAATTATAGCTTAATTTAGGGCAAATGAGCCGGGATGCTGGAGGAGCTCAAGCTCGTGCGGCCATTCAGCAGCGTGGCTAGGCTCCGCCCCTCATAGTAGTTATATTCTTGTACATAGGAGCAGTATTATAGTAGTTATATTCTTGTACATAGGAGCAGTATTATAGTAGTTATATTCTTGTACATAGGAGCAGTATTATAGTAGTTATATTCTTGTACATAGGGGCAGTATTATAGTAGTTATATTCTTGTACATAGGAGCAGTATTATAGTAGTTATATTCTTGTACATAGGAGGCAGTATTATAGTAGTTATATTCTTGTACATAGGAGCAGTATTATAGTAGCTATATTCTTGTACATAGGAGCAGTATTATAGTAGTTATATTCTTGTACATAGGAGCAGTATTATAGTAGTTATATTCCTGTACATAGGAGCCAGTATTATAGTAGTTATATTCTTGTACATAGGAGCAGTATTATAGTAGTTATAGTCTTGTACATAGGAGCCAGTATTATAGTAGTTATAGTCTTGTACATAGGAGGCAGTATTATAGTAGTTATATTCTTGTACATAGGAGGCAGTATTATAGTAGTTATATTCTTGTACATAGGAGCAGTATTATAGTAGTTATATTCTTGTACATAGGAGCAGTATTATAGTAGTTATATTCTTGTACATAGGAGCAGTATTATAGTAGTTATATTCTTGTACATAGGAGCAGTATTATAGTAGTTATATTCTTGTACATAGGAGCAGTATTATAGTAGTTATATTCTTGTACATAGGAGCAGTATTATAGTAGTTATATTCTTGTACATAGGAGGAGTATTATAGTAGTTATATTCTTGTACATAGGAGCAGTATTATAGTAGTTATATTCTTGTACATAGGAGCAGTATTATAGTAGTTATATTCTTGTACATAGGAGCAGTATTATATTAGTTATATTCTTGTACATAGGAGGCAGTATTATAGTAGTTATATTCTTGTACACAGGAGCAGTATTATAGTAGTTATATTCTTGTACATAGGAGCAGTATTATAGTAGTTATATTCCTGTACATAGGAGCAGTATTATAGTAGTTATATTCTTGTACATAGGAGCAGTATTATAGCAGTTATATTCTTGTACATAGGAGCAGTATTATAGTAGTTATATTCTTGTACACAGGAGCAGTATTTCAGTAGTTATATTCTTGTACATAGGAGCAGTATTATAGTAGTTATATTCTTGTACATAGGAGCAGTATTATAGTAGTTATATTCTTGTACATAGGAGCAGTATTATAGTAGTTATATTCTTGTACATAGGAGCAGTATTATAGTAGTTATATTCTTGTACATAGGAGCAGTATTATAGTAGTTATATTCTTGTACATAGGAGCAGTATTATAGTAGTTATATTCTTGTACATAGGAGGCAGTATTATAATAGTTACATTCTTGTACATAGGAGCAGTATTATAGTAGTTATATTCTTGTACATAGGAGCAGTATTATAGTAGTTATATTCTTGTACATAGGAGGCAGTATTATAGTAGTTATATTCTTGTACATAGGAGCAGTATTATAGTAGTTATATTCTTGTACATAGGATCAGTATTATAGTAGTTATATTCCTGTACATAGGAGGCAGTATTATAGTAGTTATATTCTTGTACATAGGAGCAGTATTATAGTAGTTATATTCTTGTACATAGGAGCAGTATTATAGTAGTTATATTCTTGTACATAGGAGGCAGTATTATAGTAGTTATATTCTTGTACATAGGAGCAGTATTATAGTAGTTATATTCTTGTACATAGGAGGCAGTATTATAGTAGTTATATTCTTGTACATAGGAGCAGTATTATAGTAGTTATATTCTTGTACATAGGAGGCAGTATTATAGTAGTTATATTCTTGTACATAGGGGCAGTATTATAGTAGTTATATTCTTGTACATAGGAGCAGTATTATAGTAGTTATATTCTTGTACATAGGAGCAGTATTATAGTAGTTATATTCTTGTACATAGGAGGCAGTATTATAGTAGTTATATTCTTGTACATAGGAGCAGTATTATAGTAGTTATTTTCTTGTACATATGAGCAGGGGCATAGCTAGAAATGATTGTGCCCCATAGCAAAAAAAATTTTATGGGCCCCCCCTCCCGGATCTCCCACCCCCACATACCTCTCACCCCTTCTAGAGCTCCCACCCAAACATCCCTCCAGAACCTCCCACCCCAACATCCGCACACCCCTCGTAGACCTCCCACCCCCACACCAATCCTAAATCTCCCACCGCCAGTCCCCAGATATAATGGTCCAGACATCAAGTGTCCTGCTCCCCCTAAATATAATGGTCCAGACTTCCAGGGTCCTGCTCCCCCTCCTCATCAGATATAATAGTCCGGATGTCGGGGATCCCACTCCACCTTCCTCCCCAGATATAATGGTTCAGACCTCTAGTGTCCTGTTCCCCCCTATATAATGGTCCAGACCAGACCTCCAGGGTCCTGCTCCCCCCTCCTCCCCGATATAATGGTCCAGGACTCTAGAGTTAGTTTTACCAGTCCCAGAGTCAGCCAGCCCTCACCTCACAACCACTTGAACGTCTGCGCGCCCACACTCCAGCAGCGCTGCCAGGCCCAGCAGCATGCAGCTTCGCTGTACATTCCGCCTCCTCCACTTCCGGCCAGTAGGACTGCCGCCCAGACTGGGAGCAGGACCACTCCGTCTCCTCACTGCAAGTACGCCTCTCTGCCTCTGGCCGCCCCCTATCCTCCACCCACAGCCTGCAGATAGCGCTTTCTCTGTCTGTCCTGGAGGGGCCTGCGACCCCTGTAGCTACGCCACATGAATTTAAAAAAAAATCCTCATCCGGCGGCCCGAGCCTCAAGTGGCGTAGGGCCCCATAGCCATTGCTATGGCTGCTATGGCGATCCCTATGCCCATGCATAGGAGAAGTATTATAGTAGTTATATTCTTGTATATACAGTCACGTCCATAAATATTGGGACATCGACACAATTGTAAAATTTTTGGCTCTATACACCACTACAATGGATTTGAAATAAAACTAACAAGATGTGCTTTACCTGCAGACTGTCAGCTGTAATTTGAGGGTATTTACATCCAGATCAGGTGAACGGTGCAGGAATTACAGCAGTTTGCATATGTGCCTCCCACTTGTTAAGGGACCAAAAGTAATGGGACAATTGTCTTCTCAGCTGTTCCATGGCCGGTGTGTGTTATTCCCTCAATATCCCAATTACACTGAGCAGATACAAGGTCCAGAGGTCATTTCCAGGCTGCTATTTGCATTTGGAATCTGTTGCTGTCAACTCTCAAGATGAGATCCAAAGAGCTGTCACTATCAGTGAAGCCATCATTAGGCTGAAAAACACCACAAACCCATCAGAGAGATAGCAAAAACATTAGGCGCGGCCAAAACAACTGTTTGGAACATTCTTAAAAAGAAGGAACGCACCGGGGAGCTCAGCAACACCAAAAGACCCGGAAGACCACGGAAAACAACTGTGGTGGATGAGCGAAGAATTCTTTCCCTAGTGAAGAAAACACCCTTCACAACAGTTGGCCGGATCAAGAACACTCTCCAGGAGGTAGGTGTATGTGTGTCAAAGTCAGCAATTAGGAGAAGACTTCACCAGAGTGAATACAGAGGGTTCACCACAAGATGTAAACCATTGGTGAGCCTCAAAAACAGGAAGGCCAGATTAGAGTTTGCCAAACGACATCTAAAAAAGCCTTCACAGTTCTGGGACAACATCCTATGGACAGATGAGACCAAGATCAACTTGTACCAGAGTGATGGGAAGAGAAGAGTCTGGAGAAGGAAAGGAACTGCTCATGATCCTAAGCATACCACCTCATCAGTGAAGCATGGTGGTGGTAGTGTCATGGCGTGGGCATGTATGGCTGCCAATGGAACTGCTTCTCTTGTATTTATTGATGATGTCACTGCTGACAAAAGCAGCAGGATGAATTCTGAAGGGTTTCGGGCAATATTATCTGCTCATATTCAGCCCAATGCTTCAGAACTCATTGGACGGCGCTTCACAGTGCAGATGGACAATAACCCAAAGCATACTGCAAAAGCAACCAAAGAGTTTAAGGGAAAGAAGTGGAATGTTCTGCAATGGCCGAGTCAATCACCGGACCTGAATCCGATTGAGCATTTCACTTGCTGAAGACAAAACTGAAGGGAAAATGCCCCAAGAACAAGCAGGAACTGAAGACAGTGGCAGTAGAGGCCGGGCAGAGCGTCACCAGGGATGAGACCAGCGTCTGGTGATGTCTATGCGTTCCAGACTTCAGGCTGCAATTGACTGCAAAGGATTTGCAACCAAGTATTAAAAAGTGAAAGTTTGATTTATGATTATAATTCTGTCCCATTACTTTTGGTCCCTTCACAAGTGGGAGGCACAGATGCAACTGCTGTAATTCCTGCACCGTTCTCCTGATTTGGATGTAAATGCCCTCAAATTAAAGCTGACAGTCTGCAGGTAAAGCACATCTTGTTTGTTTCATGTTAAATCTTTTGTGGTGGTGTATAGAGCCAAAAATGTTAGAATTGTGTAGATGTCCCAATATTTATGGACCTGACTGTAGGAGCAGTATTATAGTAGTTATATTCTTGTACATGGGAGAAGTATTATAGTAGTTATATTCTTGTACATAGGAGCAGTATTATAGTAGTTATATTCTTGTACATAGGAGGCAGTATTATTATAGTAGTTATATTCTTGTACATAGGAGCAGTATTATAGTAGTTATATTCTTGTACATAGGAGCAGTATTATAGTAGTTATATTCTTGTACATAGGAGCAGTATTATAGTAGTTATATTCTTGTACATAGGAGGCAGTATTATAGTAGTTATATTCTTGTACATAGGAGTAGTATTATAGTAGTTATATTCTTGTACATAGGAGGCAGTATTATAGTAGTTATATTCTTGTACATAGGAGTAGTATTATAGTAGTTATATTCTTGTACATAGGAGTAGTATTATAGTAGTTATATTCTTGTACATAGGAGCAGTATTATAGTAGTTATATTCTTGTACATAGAGCAGTATTATAATAGTTATATTCTTGTACATAGGAGGCAGTATTATAGTAGTTATATTCTTGTACATAGGAGGCAGTATTATAGTAGTTATATTCTTATACATAGGAGGCAGTATTATAGTAGTTATATTATTGTACATAGGAGCAGTATTATAGTAGTTATATTCTTGTACATAGGAGGCAGTATTATTGTAGTTATATTCTTGTACATAGGAGGCAGTATTATAGTAGTTATATTCTTGTACATAGGAGGCAGTATTATTAGAAGCGAGGCAGCGAAACCCGGGTCGGGCAGGAACGAGACGATCTTAAACGATATTGTTACATGCTTTTTGTTGAACAACTCTTGTGAGTAGATTAAAACGTTTTAAAATCATTTGCTAAAGGGTGCTTCACTATTGTGCCTATTCTCTTGAACCTCATAGAGGATACTGTCTGTGGAAGACCGGACCTTGTTGGGGTGATAAGGAAAGGGGCTGGAGCCCAATGCCATCCATCAGTGACCGGGAAATTTAGTCTAAAGCAGCGCGGTTCCAAAAGTTCTCTATTACCTGTATTCAGTGTGAACGACCTACCACACTATCCCGGAGCCTGCAGCAGCGCAAGTTTTTGCCTTTATTGGGACACAGGACTGACTTTCATTGTGTCTTTTTCAGTATTATTATAGTAGTTATATTCTTGTACATAGGAGCAGTATTATAGTAGTTATATTCTTGTACATAGGACCAGTATTATAGTAGTTACATTCTTGTACAGAGGAGCAGTATTATAGTAGTTATATTCTTGTACATAGGAGCAGTATTATAGTAGTTATATTCTTGTACATAGGACCAGTATTATAGTAGTTACATTCTTGTACAGAGGAGCAGTATTATAGTAGTTATATTCTTGTACATAGGAGAAGTATTATTTTAGTAATAGTCTTGCATAGTGGGCAGTATTGTATTTAATAATATTATGTTCAGCATGATACAACAATATGGTCACTATGTGGTGGTATTGATAATATTGGTTTTAGTATAGTGATATTTACTCTACATGTGTTGGTGATATGCTATATTGGTGTGGTAGTCTCATTTAGAGTTATACTATATATATATATATATATATATATATATAAAGAAGAACATATGTATGTATGTTCCGCGATCACTGAAAAACCCAACCATCGATTTCAACGAAACTCGGTATACACATCCCTTGCTTTTGTGGGGGTCACAGCTCTCTAGCACGTACCGTTCGTGAGCTATTCTCAAAAAAATGCAAATATGGCACGTCACATGACCGACATTAGCCAAAAGAAGCTTGCAGGTCTTTCTCTTCATATCCCAACTGCCATACACACGGTCACATGTCCCTTATCAGCCAATAGAAGCTTGTAGGTCCTTAGTCTCCACATACACACAGTTTTACACCAGGTTTCCATAACAACTCAGCCATTTTTCTTCATTGCTGCAGGTCGGCTTTAAAGGGGCTGGGAGCTGTGGATGACACTGTTAAGGATATCTTTTAATGACATACATAAACCTTAAATTATAAGAAAATAAATGAAATATACCCGTGCAAAGCCTTCTGCTAGTATGTACAGTACTGGTTTCAGTCATCACAGCAGTGGTTATAAAATAACATCCAGGAACAAGGTACTGGTGGAAGTGTATCTAAGCCTATGATGTGTAATAATAGTTGTTGAATCATGTATTTATGCTATCATCTTTTTGCTGTTTGTGTAAGGGCCAAACGGATGGAAGGGGGACACTTTTTTTGTATATAGAACATTCCTTTAGCATTAAGATGGTAGTAACCAAGGGTCTCACACACCTGGTCTACCAAGAGGGTATTTCAAAATGGCACGACTCAAGGAACTCCAGGAAGTGCTGATTTAAGAATTTTCTTTTGTTGCACAAGGGATTTAACATTTGACTTTCTACTTTTTTAAGTGATATTTAGAAAGTACCGCATAGTGTAAGTCTATAGTGTACCCTGTAGTACATAGATTATAATTAAGGATGTGATTGACACTTTAATCAGCAATGAAGCCCAAATATCCCCCCAACATCACTGACGCCACCCAATGGAACATAGTTCCTGTTTCTGTATTACTATGTCTTCACATCTAAATCACAGCCCCCAAACAACACATAGGTTCCCCCACATTCATTTATGAAATTCTATTTTTGCTTTGAATTATTTTTAAAAATGTTTTGCAATTTTCTAATCATCCAGCAGGTGGCAGCACAGCCTAGCAGATCAAGAAAATAAACACGGATTCGTCATTTGATTACGAATATTTATCAACTGTTATAATACAGAACTAAAAACACGAGAGTCCAAGAAATTATTTTCCGTTAGTATATTTCTTTAAATTTTTCTATTTTCATTTATTTTTTTATTTTTTTTACAAAATATACAAAATGTTTCCGCTTCTTCCAAGGTGTTTACATGCTCATAACACATGATGAAGCTCCCTGATTTGTAGGTCTCATGCGTCTACAGTATTTTATAAGCCATTACCATCCCATAACCAGATGGGAACAATCCCGAATAAATCTGCTACATTCTGAGATAAGGATCTTTAAGTAGTGGACAGCAGATGGTTAGTGGTGCTAGATTCCATTGAGCCCTATGAAGCCGGGTTCCTCTATAACGGTTAGGACAAGGGGGGATTTGTTATCTTAGTCTTTTTCGGCATAGCTGGGTCTGGACCCGTTAGGTTCCCTTTTAGATCAGATCCTAGTTGTGGCAAACCTTCCCCCAAAAGGGTAGCCAAATATGTCAGTCAATGTCACAACCGCTATATGGATACCGTGCCTTACAATGTAAAAATGCATTTCACATCTTCATGACAGAGACCCAGACTTTGAGCCCCCCCCCCCCCCAATTTGGCTCATCGAAAATATTCTGAAAACAGTTGAATGATGAATTTTTGAATATTTTTGAAAAAAATATGATACTTTGTAACACGAAGGAAACCATCACCTTCTCTAGGCACCAGACCTCCTTGAGGACCACACATTGGTTAGAAGGAATAGAAAGCGGGTGGGAGGTTTACTTAGAAGTAGACATTATGTGCAAGATCCCACTCAGGAAATAATGTCTGCAACGAAAAAGAGGGTCTACAGACATAAGTGTGTAGGTTAACCTCCAATCCGACAAACGTTCCAAACCTCGAACATCACATATTAACAGATATTTGCTACGTGATTGGAAAATTAGGAAAAGTCTGCTCTCGAACTGAAATTTTTGACCAATAATGGTCGGTCGTGCAGGTTCTGTGTCTAGTTACATTTGGAGAAACTACCCAAATGTTCAGTTGCCACATGGACCATTTGGCACATTCTTTTAGCTGGATGTATACATCTTGAGTAAGACTGGAAGGGGCCAAATAATACCCCTTGACCTCCTGTACTAGGGATGTGGGGTATAAACAGGTCCGAGATGAAGTGTAGGCGCATTAGATGGCATTAGAATTTGACCAAAATATTGCATAAGGGGCCATGGATTTTTGGATTTTTAGGCAAGTTATTTTTTCTCTTTTTAATATGAGATAAACAATATCGTGGAGTCTTACAGCTCTTCTAAAGACACAGCTTGTCTCTTAGATTTACTGGCTCTGTCCTCTTGCTGTGCTTTTAATAGGTATAGCCCACTGTGAAGGTAAATTTGGGGGGGTACTTAGATGTTTAGATGCCCTAATGCCATATAAGCAAAATGGATAATAAAAATACAGTAAGTAATATAAAATGTTTTAAACAATTTTCACGCTCTTTAATGCCATAACCCACCATGACATACTGTACACGTAAATCATGAGCATTAAGGAGAAGAATGGAGTGAGCTCACTCCATATATGGCTGGTGCCAGTTGTATAACAGAGCAGACAACCAACGGCAGTGACTGGGATCGGAGATAACGCTGATCCCAGCCATTTTACCCCACAGATGCCACTGTCAGTAATGACCACGGCAGCTGTAGGGTCAGAAGGAGAGGGCCGATTGGAGCCCTGTAGGCAAAATCATGGAGTTCTAATCAGTTTCTATGACAAATGCAAAGCTAATCCTCAGCTACAGCCTGGGAGGCAGCCTGTGAAAATCTACTGTGGTATATTTGACAAGCAATCATGAAACTGCATGTTCAAGTTCTCTTGAACATGCAGTTCTCAAAGGGAATAAAAATTACAGAGAAAAAAAAAAGTTTAAAAAAATAAAAAAAATTCTATCCCCCCTTCCCAATTTTACTTACCATATAATAATAAATAAACTTAAAGGCTATGTACACCTTTGGAGTTAATTTTTGTTTATGATTGCATGTTACTCATTTTTGGCAGACAATAGTTTTTTTCAATTGGCCTTTATAAAAAATATTGAGTTGTTCTGTTACAAAAGGTTAACTGTTTGTCTAGCTGTGTGACTGGTACTTTCACTTTGTGCCCTCATATAATAACTCTTATCTCTAAACTTAGAGATCATAAAAACTTATCTAGGCCACATCCTTATCTGTAAGATAAGAACTGAGCTATAATGGTAGAGAGAGAGCAGAGATAAGGAGTCCGTCTGCTCCCTAGATGACAGAGAATCCACAGGCAGCTGCTAGAGCATCTCAGCTTTGTACAGAAAAAAGGACTCCATATTTTTAATAAAGACCAATTGAAAAAAAGTATTTTTAGCTCATAGTACAATGCAATAATTTAAAAAAATGCCCTCAAAAGGTGTCCATAGCCTTTAAATAAATAAAATATAACAATATTTGTCATGTGTTTGGTGGATGCCGTAACAAAAAATAATTAAAATAGATTTGCTACTTTTGGACACCCAAATAAATTGAATGAGAAGTGATCAAAAAGTGGTATGTACCCCATAATGGTACCAATAAAATGAGCCTTCATACAGCTCTGTAGATGGAAAAATAAAATAAAAATTATGTTTGTTATTAATTGTTTCAAAGTAGTAGTTTAAAGTTTTTTAAGTAGTTAAAACATTATATAAACTACAAAAATGTGGTATCCCTTTAATTATACCGACCCACAGAATATGGTCAGGTTATTTTTTTTGCACATAGTGAACACTAAAATCCTAAAAACTATGGTGGAATTGTGTTTCGTTTTGTGTTTTAATGGTGCCATTAAAAATTACAACTTGTCCCACAAAAAAAAAAGCCCTCCTACGTCTACGCAAATGGAAAATTTTAAAAAGTTATGGTTCTCGGAAGTTGGGGATAAAAAAACAAAAATGCAAATAGAAAAATTGTCCCTGTCCTTAAGGGTTTAATGTTAGATTTCAGATGAAAGTCAATGCGATTTCCATAAAGTGAGGGCACGTCTTTCGGAATAAAATGTGATATTAGACGCAAGGTCATGGTGGATCCCAGTAACTGCTCAGTATAAGACTCCTCTGCTCAGTGACGACAGCTGGTGCTAATGTTTCTGCAGTGTCTTAGTGTCTACCGTTCCCTCGACTGCATTGTACTGCAGCCAGGGACACTGATGTTTGAGAGTCGCAATGCTTCACAGATCCTGCTGCCTCGCCAATATAAAAAGGAAATGCAGAGAGGGAGCGACTCTATAGGTCGGTCTGTTCTGGGGGAGAACTTTATGGAACTTTATGTGTTAAGTCCAAAAAAAAGGACATGGTAATATAATAAAAAAGCACAATATGTTATACAACACTGAGGATCTAAATGGGGCTAACTCCTGGGAAATGCGGTACGCACAAATTCCTACTTCTATTCACTTGAGAACAGACGTGGTAGCCGCTAAGATAGCTGAGCCAAGAAATTATATTTGGGGATATGGGATAAGTAAATTAATTTACCAGTTCGAGCCACTGCAACCTCGAAACTGGGTCAGGAGAAAATCAAATTACTTCGATCTTCATGGAGGGTGTTAATCATCACCATGGGACAGTTCTTATGATGGGGCAGCTAAGGTTACCCAGGATCATTCTCACAGTGTTCCCAAAGATTGAGAATTACCTTAGTCATTCCCATTGTGAAGTGTTTGAACACCAAGGGATTGTCTCATGAGGACATGACGAAGGGGAGTCCCTCTATAGAAGTGTCTCTTGTTCTGATGGATTTAGACTGCCCATGCAGATATGGACATTTGGTCAAATGCAGCATCCCCTGGTGATCACAGTTGATCATTGGGAATTCGAAAAAGCTGGACCCACATCAGCTTCAAGATTAAATGGGTTAGGATCACTTCTCTATGGAGTAGTTTTAATGATTTAACTTTGCAAAGTCACAACGGCTAAGATTACCTGGGGTCATTCTCACCACATGTCCAAAGTTTGAGAATGACCTTGGGTTATCGTTGGTCATTTTCATGCTGCTGTTTTTTCTCACCAGGTTTCATGAAGGCAGCCTTGGGGCACAGAGATGGCATAAAGTGGCCATCTCCCCATTGGGGACCATATTCGTTAAGTCAGAACAGAATACCACTCTACAAAAAATTCTTAGTGTTGGGCTTCACTCTCAGATTGGAACAAAACCAACCTGACCATCTCTTTACCAGATTGTACAACAATGGAGAACTTGTAGAATTCAGTGAGAAAGTTGGCAAAAATCACTACCATTTGGTAAAGGGTAGATGTGTCCCATGTTCAGAGGGACCTGGGGAAAACATAGCCATGAATGCAAGGTGTCAAATTGTGGGCCATGCTACCTCCTATGGAATCCTATAACATAGGTATGGTATATCTGCAAGTCTACAGAAAACCACGGATAACCTATCATGATATCAAACTGAGTAGGTATCAACTCTCAGTTGAGTTGAGCTCTGCTACATCTGTATTTCACAGAACCTTTTGGTAAATCAATGCATGTTATTCAAAAAGTTACAGTGGGGATCAAGCGCTAATGTAATACATGGGTCAAGAAAGGGTTCCAACTGTCTACATTCCAGCTTGGTCCATCATCGCATGTAAATAGAGGTAAGGAATGTACATACTGTAATTTCTCAGTTCTATCACATTCTAAAAAATGTAGGCATGAATGGGACTCAAAAGGATTCTGTTGATTTTGGTCTTCCCAATTATTTTTAATTCGTCACATCACAAAGGGTTCCAAGTCATGGGTAATCCCAATAATGTTCCTACTTCTCTACTGTAAATTCCAACTTCTGGTACCACCAACCCCTAACGATGAAGTTGCCTTCAGTGATACAAAGTATCAATATTTCTGGTCATATCATCTTTATGCATTAGAAAAAAAACAAAAAATCTGGGCATTCTTTTTTTTTTTTTTTATATATTTTTTTTTTTACTTACATCACTCAAGAAACAGGATTTCATGCGGCAGGCCGGGCATCTCAAACTATTATGCAGGATGCAGGAAACTGAGTTTTAAGATTTTGAGTTTTTTCTCTTTTATCTGCCATAGCAAATGTAAACATAGCAGGAGGACGAGATTAGTTACTGCTTAGGCATCCTCAGACTCAGTGAACAACCAGAATGGCATTTGGGAGTGTGTACAGAAGACGCACTCACGCACAGCCCATCCCCCAGACCACCACCCACGTTAAACAGGTGCCCAGCACCCGTTCAAAAAATCTTGAGGAGGGGAACCTATCAAATCCATGAATGCCAATTCTGAGCGGTAAAAGACCTATGAGCAAGTGCAACCTCTGACCCAATTATCGTTTTAAATGATCTACCCTACCCCCATAAAAATTGTGGTATCCATACATTTTATAGATTACTACCATGCAAGCCATACATACCCACATTAGTGTGCTGCCAAGCATGCCACCCAACAGGTGGTTGGCACATCGAATGCCGCAAAGCTTTTGCAGTAAATATTAGAGTTTTTGTATTCAAGTCATTATGAAGGCATATGCACCCCTAGTAATATTAGAACTAGTATTAAAGACATTCCGAATATGGCCAAAATGCATATTTTTTTTTTTTAGGATATATCAAAAAGTCATGGATGCATGGATTATTTTGAAGATATTTTTTATCCCAAAATATTAGAACAAACCTCCCTCACCCACTCATCTGAAACATCCAGACTATATTAGTCAAGGGACATGTCAGGGAATAGGCAGAACCTGTCTGAAACCCATTACCGTGCCGGTGAGTTAATGCTCTACTATAACATTGCAGCAGTTGGTTAATTGACATCATATTCGGAAAGGAGGGAGAAACTGTGAAGAACACATGAATCCAACATTCAGATGAGACTATAACCGGAATTAATAGAAAACAACTTAATATCCAACGAACATGATCAGATTTCCATTTGACCTAAGTAAGTTTTTGAAAAAATACACTCGTTGAAATCCTAGACCCAGTCTGCTCAGCTTGGATAGTGTATGAGATTGGTGGAAAAGACCTTTTAGCAGGATGGATCTCCTTTATTATGATAGACTCATAAACGCTGAATTAGTGGGTAAACCAGCACCCAAAAAATGCTCCCCAGAACCTTAATGATTCTTTAGAAACAACTATAGGGGGTGCAAAGCAAGCTGTTGCACCCAAAAAACTAGTGCACGTAAGAAAACACCATGACACATGGTAGGTGGGGTTCTTGTTTCAGATCTTGCATTAGGGCCACGAGAATCAACTCTGTAACCATCATGGGAATAGGTTCTCTTTAACAGGGAGGGAGAGGGTACATGGGGGTAAATATTTTTTTTCCAGACCCATCAGTGGCAATCAGGAGACCATTTGGTGGACTCATTTGCAACAACCAGTTTGGCATCCTTAGTGCAAAACAAGGTTCCTGTCCTGGTGACGGGTTGCCTATACTCTACTGGAAAACTAGCCATACACATTCATTATTTTAACATGGATCTCAATGTCTATGGGCAGTGCCCATAAACATCTCTACCTGGGGAGCAGAATAAGGATCCATTAGGTTCAGTTTTAACTTATCCAACCCAGAAGCATAGAGTAGCCCACTGAAATTACATGCACACTTGGTATGGTCGAGACATGTCTATGGACCGTTTTAGATAACTAATGATCATGGGATACTATGAAAAAAATGCAAAAATATTCTGGATTTTGGTTGAGACTGGAAAGAAAAAATATGAAATCTAATATATATATATATAGAGAGAGAGAGGTATAGAACACTTGTAACCTGTGAATAAAGTTATTTGAACATTATAAAGTTTGGCTCTTGTGTACATAATACTGTAACTCTGCAGACATCAATTTTCAGGCACATAAACACTGGATATCCAGTATTTCGATCAAGAGTCCACTTGGGGTATACTTGCCGTTTCCCCCCCTTTTTGTTGCCACTTAGTTGGATTTGCAGCATAAGGAGATTCAACTGTTTCTGTGTTCGTCCACTGAATAATAGAGATATATGAAAGCTTCAGCCCTTCACTGGGTAAGAAGACAGGATTTGAAGGCTAACACTCAACGAGGAGGCTGGTTGACCCATTGGTGCTCATGGAGGACAATCACTAGAACGTGTTGCATTTGTTGAACCAAAAACGTATTAATTCCTTGCCATTGCTTGTCATTAAATCACCCGAAACTCTGTACGGCTCCCTCTTCAACCTTCTGTAGACTACAGCAATTTCAAAAATTATTTCCATACATCCTACTGCATGTTCAGGCTCCCTCATCCAACTTCTGTAGACTACAGCAATTTCAAAAATTCTTCCATACATCCTACTGCATGTTCGTCTAAAGTGGACAACCCACGCTTCCTGAGAAATGGTGGAACTAAAAGTTCACCCATGGTCTCAACCGGAGCTGAAAGACCATGATAGGACATCTAGTTCTGCAACTTAAGAAATATCTGCAAATCAAGTCCATTAAAAAATAAACGCGTTAAGAACAAAAAAATAATAATGATGTTTTTTTCTGAGGGAAGAAAAGAAGTTGACACATTTGCCAAACACAATACAATGACCTAGTATTCGAAATTTGATACAATGATGACTACAGAGCCCCTAAAAAAATCAAATACTACAGAAAAATATTTTTTTTTATATATATATTAAATTCAGTAAAAGAATGCAAAACAGGTTCAGTGTCTATAATCTCAAAATAGGAACAAATATTTGAGGGGAAAAAAAATCGAGATCTTAGGAATCTTGAGGGATCTTCTTGGTATGATGAAGTCCGTGTCATATTCAGTGGCGATGGTGGGTTCTTGCAATGTATCTACCTGTTGGATGTTATTCCATGGAGGTGGGTATGAATAAAGTGCTGGAGGTATGTGGGATGGGGTGATTACTTCTTTAGCTGGTGATTTTTAGGGTGGTACAGAAGGGTGAGTTGGGTGGGGGGCTCCTTAGCACCGTCTTCAAAGAACAAGAGAACTAGTTGGATTCCAAGCAAGGTGAATGCTACAAAAATAAAGCCTTTAATGGGGCTTTGTGTGAGTGAGAGGAGCTGAACCAGAGTACGGGAGGCACATATGTTATCCTGTGTTGGAAGCCCCGGGGCTGTGCTTGGCACTACAAGGACGAGTTCTAATCTCGAGAAAACCGTCCACACTTCCCCTGTTTATTCCTTGTCTCAGGGTATGTCTGCTCTCACAAGAGCAAAGGACCGGCCTTTTTCCAGTTGTAGATTGCCTGGATGAAAGGAAGGAACAGAGAAGCACACGTGATGTTCTTTCATCCCACATGCTGACACGACTCTTCTTTGCCCCAAGCTGACTTTATGCTCTGTCTATACTAGCGACCCAGCTCTACTCTGAGCTGGTATCATGACCGGTACAGCACCTATCCTCTCCAATGTGGCCTGGCTAACAGCATAAGACCTAGTTTGAGACGGCTTAGCTTTTCTGCCAACCGTACCGTTGCTTCTACCTCCAGTCTTTGGAGAAGGGGCTGTGCTAGCCGTCACCACCAATGTCTTTGGAGGACCTGTAGAAGGTTGTCCACCATTAGCATATGTTGGTCTTGGATGACCTGTCACTGAACGGGCGGAGGGTTGGCGGCAACCATTGCAGTTGTAATGGACGTAAGAACCGGTGTTGAAATTGGACTTGGAGTTACTCCAGTAGTGACCATTGTAGATGTTTGTGTTGGTGGACGTTAGTGTATCATGCTCAGAGGAGGAGGCATCAGGGTGAAAGACTTTGGTAGACAATGCGCACTTCGGAGGAAGATCGTCCTCTCTAGAAAGATAAGGAAAATTATATGAACAGCAGATATATGTTAGTTTATACCTCATCTTAGATCATCTTCCTTTTTGATCATATATGCAATGCTTGGTAGACAAATTGTGCTTCTTAACTAGGAAGATGCAATATAAGTGTCCCATGGCCCAAATTCTCCATACACTTGTCGCCTTTATGCACACAATAGTGTAGACCCAACCTTATGATTGAGCTGACCATGCAAGATCATAAATATCATAATACTCAATGCAAACTGTATGGCAACGAAGACAATCCAATGATGCTCCCCATCCATCATACCTTATCTCATTAGGGATTTCATCTTCCTCTTCCTTGTGCTTGTTCCTCCAGTAGAACAACCCAACAACTACCACGATTATGCAGATGGCCAGCACCAACACTCCCCCAGCGATGGCTCCAGCTATAAGACCCATGCTCTGGTGCTGAGCTGAGAACACAAGAGTGAGCATCGTTACCACAGTATTGGTATTATGACCAACCTACTACAACTCAAAATAATGATTTGTGATCCTCTAGATCACCATATTTATTTGTTAAGGCAGTAAGAATATTATTACTAACCTCCATCATAGGTACTATAATCACACCACTAGACCAACAGGGATTATGTGATCAAACTATTAGATGTAAGGTCATATTTAATGAATTGTTCTCAAGGCAAGTATATTGTCAACCAGCTTGATCAAGGATACTATAATCAAGCCACAAGACCAAAAGGAATCAAATCACAAGACCACCAGGACCCAGAAGGTGTGAGGTCATATTTATTAAATTGTTAACATAGTCTTTTCAATGCAACATATTGCAAGTGCAACTCTTTAAGTGCACATACCAAATTATACCAGAATGTAATATTATGGATATGGAATCCACTTTGTCATCACTGTCTACTGACCATCACCCAAGTCTCTCCTCTCCAGATTTGTCTGCATTGAACCTAACCCAGAGTCTGATATTGTTCACACCCCTCATCTTTCCTTCTCATCACCTGGTATGTCTGCATTGAACTAGTAATGTCTCTTCCCCTGCTGGATTTATTGAGTATTTGCTTACATTGACTATTTCACCCCTGTATCTGGTCCTCCTTGATTAGGCCAAATGTAGCCCCCTTCCCTCTTGTTCACACCCGATTGAACACTGAATGGTATAAATCTAAGTCCTTAGGTCTTTCAGACCTTGGTCTTTTCAGTGCAACTCTTTAAGTGCACATACCGAATTATACCAGAATTGAACCAGAAGGGGACCGCAGGTGAAAATAAATAGTTAATGCAAACAATGTTTCAATCTTTCATCTTACTCTTCCACTTTTCCACAACCTCCTGAAATACCCCCACATCAATTCACCCAGAAAATAAACTATTCATCTCTCCCTCCATCTTACCTTCTCATCTGACCGCTTGCACAAACCTGTTTGGCAATGTAAAACACTTCCTTCCCAAACACACACAGATACCTCCTGCCCTCTCTTATTCTCACCTACTAACACTTTCTCTGCTTCTCCTTATTGCTGGTGATATCTCTCCAAATCCAGGCCCCCCTCAGCAAATCCCCACTATCACCTCTACGTCCTACTACAAATCTCCTCCTACAAATTTCTGCAACCCCTTAAACCTAATAACCATTCCTCTGACCCCTGCTCCTTTGGTTCCTCTTGCAGGAGCATTATGGAATGCACGCTTTGTCTGTAACAAACTGTCCTACATTCATGACCTCTTCATCTCTCAAAAACTTTCCTTCCTGGGTCTCACAGAAACATGGCTGACACCCTCTCACACCTCCTCCCCTGCTGCACTCTCCTATAGAGGATTTCAATTCACTCACACTCTCCGCCCCTGCTGCAAACATGGTGGAGGAGTTGGTCTTCTCCTATCAGACACCTGCTCCAACTCCAGCCCAACTCCACTGCCACCCTCCATTATGGTCCCTTCGTTTGAAGTACACTCTGGTCGCATCTACTCTCCCTCCAACCTCCAAGTAGCTGTCATTTACCGCCCCCCAAGCCCAGCCACCATCTTTATTGACCACTTTACACCTGGCTACTACACTTTCTTTCTGCCGACATCCCCACTATCATCATGGGTGACTTCAACATCCCTATTGACACCTGCCACTCAGCCGCCTCGAAACTACTATCACTCTCTTCCTCCTTCGACCTCTCACAGTGGTCTTCAACTCCCACCCACAGAGATGGTCACACTCTGGATCTTATCTTTACCCGCCTCTGCTCCCTATCTAACCTTTCTAATTCGCCTCTCCCCCATCTGACCACAACCTACTCACCTTCTCTTCAAAGGTCTCTTCTGCTACTCCCCCGGTCCACACACTAACACCCCCCCCCCCCCCGCAGAAACCTTAAACATCTCGACTTTCGCTTGCTTTCTGACTCTCTTCTGCCACTCTCTACCATTCGTTCCCTCAAAGACCCTGATACTGCCACCACCCTATATAACACCACAATAAGTACAGCTCTGGACACTGTTGCCTCCTCAGACACAACAACACCCGAAAAATCAACAGACAACCCTGGCACACCGACCTGACCAAAAAAATCTGAAAAGTTTCCAGGTCTGCTGAGCGGCGATGGAAGAAATTCGACTCTAAGGATCACTTCACCGCATACAAGCAATCCCTCCTCATTTTTAAATCCTCAATCGCTGATGCAAAGCAGGCGACTTCTCATCCCTCATATCTTCTTTGTCCCACAGCCCTAAACAACTTTTTAACACTTTTAACTCCCTTCTCCGTCCCCCAGCTTTCCGACCCTCTCATCTCAGCTGAGGAGTTTGCCACATACTTCAAACAAAAGATAGTTAACATCAGAGAAAGCTTCAGTGCACAGTCCCCACAGACCCTCTACACAAGTCTTCTCCCAAAACCAGCTTCTCCACTATTACAGAAGAAAAACTCTCCACTCTACTCTCCAGATCCCATCTCACCACCAGTACACTTGACCCAATCCCATCCCACCTCATCCCTAACCTCACCACAGTGTTTATCCCAGCCCTAAATCATCTCTTCAACCTATCACTAACCTCTGGTGTCTTCCCCTCTGCTTTTAAACATGCTACCATTACACTTATCCTCAAAAAGCCTTCACTTGACCTATCTTCTTTGTCCAGTTATCGCCACATATCACTTTTTCCGTATGCCTCAAAGCTACTTGAACAACATGTCCATTCTGAACTGTCCTCCCACCTATCCTCCTGCTCCCTCTTTGACTGCCTATAATCTGGCTTCCGACCCCACCACTCAACAGAGACTGCCCTCACCAAACTCACCAATGACCTACTAACCTAGCCAAAACCAAAAAACATGACTCTGTCCTCCTTCTCCTTGACCTGTCCTCTGCCTTTGACACTGTTGACCACTCCCTTCTGTTACAAACTCTCTCATCTCTTGGCATCACTGACCTGGCCCTCTCCTGGATCACATCATACCTCACAGACCGGACGTTTAGCGTCTACCACTCCCACACCACCTTCTCGTCTCATTTCCTCTCTGTTGGTGTCCCGCAAGTCTCTGTCCTAGGACCCCTGCTCTTCTCTATCTACACTTTTGGACTGGGACATCTCATAGAGTCCCATGGTTTTCAATATCACTTTTATGCTGACGACACGCAAATCTACCTCTCTGGTCCAGACATCACCACCTTACTATCCAGAATCCCTCGTTGCCTATCTTCCATATCCTCCTTCTTCTCCTCTCGCTTACTAAAACTTAACATGGATAAAAGAGAATTCATCATCTTTCCCCCATCTTGCTCAACCCCTCCAACAGACCTATCTATCACAATCAATGGCTGCACACTCTTCCAAGTCAACCAAGTCCGCTGCCTTGGAGTGACCTTGAATTCTGCCCTCTCCTTCCGACCGCACATCCAAGCCCTTTCCACCACCTGCCGCCTCCAACTCAAAAACATCTCCCGCATCCGCACTTTCCTCAACTTTGAGTCTGCGAAAATGCTTGTACATGCCCTCATCATCTCCCGCCTAGACTACTGCAAAATTCTCCTCTGTGGCCTTCCAGCTAGCACTTTCGCACCCTCCAATCTATCCTCAACTCTGCTGCCCGACTAATCCACCTCTCACCCTATTACTCCTCTGCCTCTCCCTCTCCCCTTCACTGGCTCCCCATTGTCCAGCGAATTCAGTTCAAAATACTAACAAATACATACAAGGCCGTCCATAACCTGTCCCCTCCCTACATCTCTGAGCTACTTTCCCGATACATCCCCGCCACAGAATCTCCGATCCTCACAAGACCTCCTTCTCTACTCTCCTCTTATCACCTCTTCCCACAATCGCCTCCAAAAATTTTCCCGTGCATCCCCCACACTCTGGAACTCGCTACCCCAACATATCAGACTTTTGCCTACAGTGGAATCCTTCAAAAGAAACCTGAAAACCCACCTCTTCAGACAAGCCTCCAACCAGTGACCCTGCTGCCTCTATACCGCCATGACCAACTTCACCCTCATGGTATGTCCTTCTCCCATAAGATGTAGATTATAAGCCCTCACGGGCAGAGCCCTCTCTCCTTCTGTACGAGTTTGTAGCTCGTCTTGGTCATGCTTAGTGCAATTGTCTGTATTATGTATGTATACCCCTTTTTATATGTACAGCGCTATGGAATGAGTGGCACTTTAATAATAATAATAATGATATTATTATCAACCAGCTAAATCAGGAATATTATAATCAAAACCACTAGACCAACAGGGATAATATGTTCAGACTACTAGACCACCTGGACCTAGCAAGCTTAGGGCAATATTTATTAAATCGATAACACAATATAGAAGTTATCAACCAGTTTAATCAAGGATACTATAATCTATAACACTATGATAGGACCACTAAACCACCAACTGTATAATTTATATGCCAACAAAGCCAGAAGAGATTTATTCACTAGACCACAAGGAATATAGTTGTCATATATAAGGCCAATGAGTACCACCTAGTACTACCCACTAAACCACCAAGAATATTTTAATATTAGGTAGGGATATGAAAATCACACCACTAGACCAACTGGGATACTATGATCAGATCACTAGACCACTAACTGTATATTTTATTAGCCCGCAAGAAGTTGTATTTATCCAAACAATTCTACCATTGACTATACGATTACAAGCCCTCTAGACCACCAAGGATATTATTTATTAACCACTAGACTACCAGGACTATGGTTTATCCATGCTCAGATTTTAGCAGGGCCCAATGATAAAAAAACAAAAAAGATAACTTACGAGCAAGTACTTGCAGGTCTAGAAGGCAGGTTCGAGCACCCATGAGATTGGATGATACACACTGATATCGCCCTGAGGATGCAGTACTTATGTTCTTCAGTAAGATAGTACCTTGAAACTGGTCTGAAAGTGAAAGAAGGTATCAGAAAAGCTCTGATCTCCGACTGCAGAGACTGGAACAAATGTCAAGAACTTTCTGTGTGTATGAAATAAAAGATTACATAGAGGCGAAGTGACTATAAAGGCACACTGTCTGAAAGCCCAGAGAATTGGGGGGTCTATAGCGTTTTAGATGGTAACATGTATTTTTAAGGTGGATTGGTGAGATGATTAAAATCACAGCCACTACTAGGTGGAACACAATGTAGTCGTATGCATTTAGCTCCCCCTAGTGGCAGCTGCAGGCACTCACAATTCTATAATTTAAAGGGGTCGGCCCGGGTCTAACCCCCAGCAACCCTGCCGATCAGCTATGATGAGGAAGCAGCACAGGCGCGGCAACCCCCTTCTAACAGTTGATGGACAAGGGTGCCAGGAGTCAGCCCCCCCCCCCCACTAATCTGATATTGACGAACTACCCTGAGGCTAGTCAAGTAGAAAGCAGTTGGCACTCCGTCCTCTCTATGTGTCGAGGGTCAGGCTCCCATGTACATAGTTGAAGATAAGACCGCCACTCACTCGGATGCAATTTTTTTTCTTTATTGGTCACATATAAAGGCACTTTTCGACGCGTTTCGGCTCGGGGAACGAGCCTTGCTCGCACAGGCGAGTGAGTGGCGGTCTTATCTTCAGCTACCCTGAGGCTAGGTCGTCAATATTGCTCCACTGCAGAACCCCTATAACTCTATGACTGTATGAAGGGTAGCTGGAGATTTGGATATCTGTATCAAGGCTGTAGCCTGCTCACAGGAAACCGAGACGAGGGTGGGATGACTATAACAATATGGCGGTATGCGGGCCCATATATCTGCACAGCGCCTGTATACACAAAACGGTATAAAAAATAATCTGCAAATGTGCACTGGAGCAAAAGTATACACGCCCTCCATAGATGACAAATATCAATGCAACGTATGAATTGAACACTACAAAAAGCTACAAACACGATTTTTTCACGAGAGGTGGATTCGTTATTTTCCGCCTCAGATAATAAGCCTCCGTCGCACACGGCCGCTGACTTCAATCAATTAGAAAATAAAGGCGCCCTGAATTAATAAGCGATATTCTCTCCGCTCGCGCAGTATCTATCAGTGTATTGGAGACACTTAAATCATGAGGTCCAGTAGGAAATGAGTAACGACAACGCGAGTCATTACACGCTGGATCCCGCCGATGATTTATGATACAGGAAAACTCATTAATTTTATGCTTTGCAAGCTACGTCTCTGTCAGCAAATTCGAGACGAGGGACTGAGTGAGGGACTGAGGGGTGATGCTGGAAAGACAAACACTATGGGGGGGGGGGTGCATACTTTTGCAACTTTTTTTATTTTATTGCTGCAATGAAGCAACTGTCTGCAAAGTTCTAATACAAAATCTCCACCCGCTTTGTGCATACAGCTCTGATGCAGACCTATGTGTCCCTATATTTTGTTACTCCGCTCCATTTTCCTACTGGTCTACGTGCTTAAGGTTTGGTGCTAGGGGGATGGGTCCAACAGGTAGATCGGCCGTGCCCTGGGTATTTAGAAACAGGTCTAGGGCGGCAAACTGCGGCAGACAATAATTTGGGGATTTTTTGATGAATTGATGGCTCCCAGCTCCTGGACAATCTGTTCCCTGTTTTTTTTTGCTCAGAGTTCCCCTTTAAGGGCTTGTTCTCATGACCGTGGTTTTGTTCCGCATCCGAGCCGCATTTTTGGTGGACTCACTCGCTTCAATGGGGCCGTAAAAGATGCGGATAGCACTCCGTGTGCTGTCCGCATCCGTTGCTCCGTTCCGTGGCCCCGCAAAAATTGTCAGTTTTGCGGACAAGAATACGCATTTCTATAAAGGGCCGTCCGTTCCACAAATTGCGGAAGGCACGCGGGCGGCATCCGTGTTTTGCGGATACGCAATTTTCAGACCGCAAAACAGGGCACGGTGGTGTGAACAAGCCCTAAGTCTAATCACTCACCTTGTGTTACAGATGCAGGGAGGATGGGATTGTTATCGACTTTCTCCCATAAGTACGTGGGTCTGGGAATTCCTTCCTCCGAGCTGCAAGTCAGAGTGACATCACTCCCAATATCCAGGGATCCCTGAATGTTGCAGAGGGGTTCAGAGGGAGGCACTGGAGTAACGGCATAATAACAAGTGTTTATATCAGAAGAAAACAATGGATAGGCTGCATTCTCAGTGATGTCACAGCTCTCTAGCGAATGGACAGGCTGCATTCTCAGTGATGTCACTGCTCTCTAGCGAATGGACAGGCTGCATTCTCAGTGATGTCACTGCTCTCTAGTGAATGGATAGGCTGCATTCTCAGTGATGTCACTGCTCTCTAGTGAATGGATAGGCTGCATTCTCAGTGATGTCACTGCTCTCTAGCGAATGGACAGGCTGCATTCTCAGTGATGTCACTGCTCTCTAGTGAATGGATAGGCTGCATTCTCAGTGATGTCACTGCTCTCTAGTGAATGGATAGGCTGCATTCTCTGTGATGTCACCACTCTCTAGTGAATGAATAGGCTGCATTCTCAGTGATGTCACTGCTCTCTAGTGAATTGATAGGCTGCATTCTCAGTGATGTCACCGCTCTCTAGTGAACGGATAGGCTTCATTCTCACTGATGTCCTTTGCTCTCTAGTGAATGGATAGGCTGCATTCTCAGTGATGTCACTGCTCTCTAGTGAATGGATAGGCTGAATTCTCAGTGATGTCACTGCTCTCTAGTGAATGGATAGGCTGCATTCTCTGTGATGTCACTGATCTCTAGTGAATGGATAGGCTGCATTCTCAGTGATGTCACCTCTCTCTAGTGAATGGATAGGCTGCATTCTCAGTGATGTCCCTGCTCTCTAGTGAACGGATAGGCTGCATTCTCAGTGATGTCACCTCTCTCTAGTGAACGGATAGGCTTCATTCTCACTGATGTCCCTGCTCTCTAGTGAATGGATAGGCTGCATTCTCAGTGATGTCACTGCTCTCTAGTGAACGGATAGGCTGCATTCTCAGTGATGTCACTGCTCTGTAGTGTATGGATAGGCTGCATTCTCAGTGATGTCACCTCTCTCTAGTGAACGGATAGGCTTCATTCTCACTGATGTCCCTGCTCTCTAGTGAATGGATAGGCTGCATTCTCAGTGATGTCACTGCTCTCTAGTGAACGGATAGGCTGCATTCTCAGTGATGTCACTGCTCTCTAGTGAATGGATAGGCTGCATTCTCAGTGATGTCACTGCTCTCTAGTGAATGGATAGGCTGCATTCTCAGTGATGTTACTGCTCTCTAGTGAATGGATAGGCTGCATTCTCAGTGATGTCACTGCTCTCTACTGAATGGATAGGCTGCATTCTCAGTGATGTCACCGCTCTCTAGTGAATAGATAGGCTGCATTCTCTGTGATGTCACTGCTCTCTAGTGAATGGATAGGCTGCACTGTCTGTGATGTCACTGCTCTCTAGTGAATGGATAGGCTGCATTCTCAGTGATGTCACTGCTCTCTAGTGAATGGATAGGCTGCATTCTCAATGATGTCACCTCTCTCTGGTGAATGGATAGGCTGCATTCTCAGTGATGTCACTGCTCTCTAGTGAATGGATAGGCTGCGTTCTCAGTGATGTCACTGCTCTCTAGTGAATGGATAGGCTGAATTCTCAGTGATGTTACTGCTCTCTAGTGAATGGATAGGCTGCATTCTCAGTGATGTCTCCGCTCTCTAGTGAATTTATAGGCTGCATTCTCAAGTGATGTCACTGCTCTCTAGTGAATGGATAGGCTGCAATCTCACTGATGTCACTGCTCTCTAGCGAATGGATAGGCTGCATTCTTAGTGATGTCACGACTCTCTAGTAAATGGATAGGCTGCATTCTCACTGATTTCACCGCTCTCTAGCGAATGGATAGGCTTCATTCTCACTGATGTCACCACTCTCTAGTGAATGGATAGGCTGCATTCTCACTGATGTCACAGCTCTCTACTGAATGGATAGGCTGCATTCTCAGTGATGTCACCGCTCTCTACTGAATGGATAGGCTGCATTCTCAGTGATGTCACCGCTCTCTAGTGAATGGATAGGCTGCATTCTCAGTGATGTCACCGCTCTCTAGTGAATGGATAGGCTGCTTTCTCAGTAATGTCACTGCTCCCCTACTGAATGGATAGGCTGCATTCTCAGTGATGTCACTGCTCTCTAGTGAATGGATAGGCTGCATTCTCAGTGATGTCCCAGCTCTCTAGTGAATGGATAGGCTGCATTCTCAGTGATGTCCCCGCTCTCTAGTGAATGGATAGGCTGCATTCTCAGTGATGTCACCGCTCTCTAGTGAATGGATAGGCTGCATTCTCAGTGATGTCACTGCTCTCTAGTGAATGGATAGGCTGAATTCTCAGTGATGTCTCCGCTCTCTAGTGAATTGTTAGGCTGCATTCTCAAGTGATGTCACTGCTCTCTAGTGAATGGATAGGCTGCAATCTCACTGATGTCACTGCTCTCTAGCGAATGGATAGGCTGCATTCTTAGTGATGTCACCGCTCTCTACTGAATGGATAGGCTGCATTCTCAGTGATGTCACCGCTCTCTACTGAATGGATAGGCTGCATTCTCAGTGATGTCACCGCTCTCTAGTGAATGGATAGGCTGCTTTCTCAGTAATGTCACTGCTCTCTACTGAATGGATAGGCTGCATTCTCAGTGATGTCACTGCTCTCTAGTGAATGGATAGGCTGCATTCTCAGTGATGTCACTGCTCTCTAGTGAATGGATAGGCTGCATTCTCAGTGATGTCACTGCTCTCTAGTGAATGGATAGGCTGCATTCTCAGTGATGTCACCGCTCTCTAGTGAATGGATAGGCTGCTTTCTCAGTAATGTCACTGCTCTCTACTGAATGGATAGGCTGCATTCTCAGTGATGTCACTGCTCTCTAGTGAATGGATAGGCTGCATTCTCAGTGATGTCACTGCTCTCTAGTGAATGGATAGGCTGCATTCTCAGTGATGTCACTGCTCTGTAGTGAATGGATAGGCTGCATTCTCAGTGATGTCACCGCTCTCTAGTGAATGGATAGGCTGCATTCTCAGTGATGTCACCGCTCTCTAGTGAATGGATAGGCTGCTTTCTCAGTAATGTCACTGCTCCCCTACTGAATGGATAGGCTGCATTCTCAGTGATGTCACTGCTCTCTAGTGAATGGATAGGCTGCATTCTCAGTGATGTCCCCGCTCTCTAGTGAATGGATAGGCTGCATTCTCAGTGATGTCCCCGCTCTCTAGTGAATGGATAGGCTGCATTCTCAGTGATGTCACCGCTCTCTAGTGAATGGATAGGCTGCATTCTCAGTGATGTCACTGCTCTCTAGTGAATGGATAGGCTGAATTCTCAGTGATGTCTCCGCTCTCTAGTGAATTGTTAGGCTGCATTCTCAAGTGATGTCACTGCTCTCTAGTGAATGGATAGGCTGCAATCTCACTGATGTCACTGCTCTCTAGCGAATGGATAGGCTGCATTCTTAGTGATGTCACCGCTCTCTACTGAATGGATAGGCTGCATTCTCAGTGATGTCACCGCTCTCTACTGAATGGATAGGCTGCATTCTCAGTGATGTCACCGCTCTCTAGTGAATGGATAGGCTGCTTTCTCAGTAATGTCACTGCTCTCTACTGAATGGATAGGCTGCATTCTCAGTGATGTCACTGCTCTCTAGTGAATGGATAGGCTGCATTCTCAGTGATGTCACTGCTCTCTAGTGAATGGATAGGCTGCATTCTCAGTGATGTCACTGCTCTCTAGTGAATGGATAGGCTGCATTCTCAGTGATGTCACCGCTCTCTAGTGAATGGATAGGCTGCTTTCTCAGTAATGTCACTGCTCTCTACTGAATGGATAGGCTGCATTCTCAGTGATGTCACTGCTCTCTAGTGAATGGATAGGCTGCATTCTCAGTGATGTCACTGCTCTCTAGTGAATGGATAGGCTGCATTCTCAGTGATGTCACTGCTCTCTAGTGAATGGATAGGCTGCAGTCTCAGTGATGTCACTGCTCTCTAGTGAATGGATAGGCTGCATTCTCAGTGATGTCACTGCTCTCTAGTGAATGGATAGGCTGCATGAGAAAATTCTGTTTACCACCCAGTCTGCTACACACCCTTACCTTATATACTTTACCCCAGTAACTGACACTCACCTAAAACGGTAAATCCCAGTACGCCAATATTGCGCAGTGCCCGATCCGGGAAGTTGTTGACCATACACTGGTAGGTCCCTGTATCGGACAGCTGCGTGTTATTTATGTAGATTGAAGCGTTGGTGCTTGGCATGGTTTGCATAAAACCCACTCGTCCTTGGAACTGCGCCGCCGTCGTGAAGACCTGCCCGCCCTGATATATAATGATCTGGGGGAAGACAAGCGTAGATTTATTATAGCGGTATCTATAGGGATGTTCTGCGCTATCTACACTGACCCCGCCCCCAGAACCTCGGGGGACGGCTCAGCACCTCAGCTATAGTTTGTTTCACTTCATCACCATTTTCAAGATTTCTGCTTGCTGTCACAGAATAGCAGCATTGTTGTTTGCATCCAGAAGCTGAGAACCGATCCCGATCTAATAGTTCTCTTAGCTGAGGGTTTGTTACATTTGGATCCACTCTAGACAATTCCCTGTGAGCTAAAGACATCAGAAGCACAAGGCTCTCCTGCCCTGATGGGTTGTTACAATGTATCAGTGAAGGTAACATGTATCTGGTTAGTTCACAGAGGACTGTGCAAACCGAACACAGCTGTACCAAACCCTCAGCTGTAAAAAAATATATGAATTCAAGAAGTACACAAAAATGTTCTCATTCACTGACAGCAAGCAGACATATGGAAAAAAATTTGAAAGAAGACAAAAACTGAAAGTATATTAGAAAGTAACAGAAGCTTTACAGCGATTACGCTTCATATACTAGAAAAACACTTTAATACGACTTGTTTTCAAACTCCTCCATTCACACCCAAAGCTAAATCCAGAATTCTGCTTGTTTCCTGTGACCAGTGCATTGTGGGAAATCACAGCGGCTAGAGCTGAGCTATGAGCTATGCGTGCAGCTTTGAAAGTGACTGGAGTAGAAAGTGTGATGTCATTCAAAAGCAGTTGAAATGTCACTAACTGAAGACACTGTCATTAAAAATGGAGGTCTGCCTCAAGTTAACCCTTTACCGTACCTGTTCGGGTTGGTTGGCATTGGACAAAGGGGTAACGGTCCAGATGATGTTGAGGTTGGTGAGCGCCGCACTGGTGGTGAAGGTGCATAAGAGCGCTGCGGACTGGCCACGGGCGACCTGTATGTTATCCTTGTCCATCATCACCTGCAGGGCGGTCACGAAACCTGCAATGAAAGAGTCCGTTACTGGGACGGCGTCCTGCTAACCTTGTGCAGGGAGAATCTGCTTACAGCAGGCGCAGGCCTCCTCACATTACACAGCAGTCTATTATCCAGATCAAATTATGTGGACGACCGGGATACGGAATATCTCACGTAACGTTTGTCCTCGCTTCCGCGCCCAGTTTAAAGGGAAACTGCGGTGATATTTAATGCAAGCACAGATACATGCATATGTGCATAAACTATCCAGGAATGACTGCAGAAAATCAAGATCATCACAAGTAAATCTATAAAACGCGAATAAACAGTCTATATCGTCCTCTATAATACGATGTGGCCACTGGGGGGCGATATTCCACTGGAATTTATGACATCCGACCCTTCGCAGACATATGATTAAATTATTATGGAGAACGGGGGCTCTATGCCGAGGTTGGATTTGAACCCAGGACCCCAGCACTGCAAGACACGAGTTCAAACCCCGGCATCGCCCAACATAACGAAAACAAAAATAAATAAAGCAATCTATATAATGCATAAAAGTAAGTGCACCCCTTAGTAGTCGCATGGTCGTGCAGCGACTTTTTCCGTGGCACTGTCCTAGGGGGCCGCCAGTCCGAAAAGTCAAGTTTTTAATTTTAATGCTTTAGATAGGTACAATCAATGCCAGGCTGTCGGCTGTAAAGCCATCACCACTGCAGGAGTGAATCGTGCCCCCTGGATGCCAGGATAACCATAGTGCCATTATTATAACAGGGGGTAAAGCGGTGACGCTCCCACCGGTACCGATATGTGATGGTGATACGACCAGCCTTCCACTGGACACAATGGGTGCCATTAAATGTAACTTTACCTTTAGTGGAACTACAAGTTCCAGAAATCCCACTGATACACAAATTATCAGTAATTAAGGAATAGATAAAAAAATGGAATGATTATATCCAGTAAATCTTTGCAGATGTAGCAGAGCTGAATTTGTGGTGATCCCTCATGCAGTGATCTGAACTATCCCTGTGATGCAATGGTAGGCGCTCAGCTCTGCTACATCTGTACACACACACTGCATATTATCGCTCTGCAGCGGCTGGGCAGAGAGGACAGTGACAGGGGGAACAATAGACTCAGGCCCGGGAGGCCACTCACTGTCCCTTCATGCTCCATAAAACCAGTACAGAGCCGCACAATGGAGCCAGCTGCTCCCAACAGCAGTGTCAGCGGCTGGTGCCGCCAGGGCGCACAAAGCTGAGGCTCTACAAGACCCTGCATGTCCTGGGTGGTACCGAGCCCGGGTATCTAAGCCTATCATATGTAATACTGACTGCAGAGCCCGGGTATCTAAGCCTATCATATGTAATACTGACTGCAGAGCCCGGGTATCTAAGCCTATCATATGTAATACTGACTGCTGAGCCCGGGTATCTAAGCCTATCGTATGTAATACTGACTGCAGAGCCGGGGTATCTAAGCCTATCGTATGTAATACTGACTGCTGAGCCCGGGTATCTAAGCCTATCATATGTAATACTGACTGCAGAGCCGGGGTATCTAAGCCTATCGTATGTAATACTGACTGCAGAGCCCGGGTATCTAAGCCTATCATATGTAATACTGACTGCAGAGCCCGGGTATCTAAGCCTATGATATGTAATACTGACTGCAGAGCCCGGGTATCTAAGCCTATCGTATGTAATACTGACTGCAGAGCCCGGGTATCTAAGCCTGTCATATGTAATACTGACTGCAGAGTCCGGGTATCTAAGCCTGTCATATGTAATACTGACTGCAGAGCCCGGGTATCTAAGCCTGTCATATGTAATACTGACTGCAGAGTCCGGGTATCTAAGCTTATGATATGTAATACTGACTGCAGAGCCCGGGTATCTAAGCCTATCGTATGTAATACTGACTGCAGAGCCCGGGTATCTAAGCCTGTCATATGTAATACTGACTGCCGAGCCCGGGTATCTAAGCCTATCATATGTAATACTGACTGCAGAGCCCGGGTATCTAAGCCGATCATATGTAATACTGACTGCAGAGTCCGGGTATCTAAGCCTATCGTATGTAATACTGACTGCAGAGCCAGGGTATCTAAGCCTATTGTATGTAATACTGACTGCAGAGCCCGGGTATCTAAGCCTATCGTATGTAATACTGACTGCAGAGCCCGGGTATCTAAGCCTATCGTATGTAATACTGACTGCTGAGCTGTGTATCTAAGCCTATCATATGTAATACTGACTGCCGAGTCCGGGTATCTAAGCCTATCATATGTAATACTGACTGCAGAGCCCGGGTATCTAAGCCTATCATATGTAATACTGACTGCAGAGCCCGGGTATCTAAGCCTATCGTATGTAATACTGACTGCTGAGCCCGGGTATCTAAGCCTATCGTATGTAATACTGACTGCTGAGCCCGGGTATCTAAGCCTATCGTATATAATACTGACTGCTGAGCCCGGGTATCTAAGCCTATCGTATGTAATACTGACTGCTGAGCCCGGGTATCTAAGCCTATCGTATGTAATACTGACTGCTGAGCCCGGGTATCTAAGCCTATCGTATGTAATACTGACTGCTGAGCCCGGGTATCTAAGGCTATCGTATGTAATACTGACTGCGGAGCCCGGGTATCTAAGCCTATCGTATGTAATACTGACTGCCGAGTCCAGGTATCTAAGCCTATCATATGTAATACTGACTGCAGACCCCGGGTATCTAAGCCTATCATATGTAATACTGACTGCAGATCCCGGGTATCTAAGCCTATCATATGTAATACTGACTGCAGAGCCCGGGTATCTAAGCCTATCATATGTAATACTGACTGCCGAGTCCGGGTATCTAAGCCTATCATATGTAATACTGACTGCAGAGCCCGGGTATCTAAGCCTATCATATGTAATACTGACTGCAGAGCCCTGGTATCTAAGCCTATCATATGTAATACTGACTGACGAGTCCAGGTATCTAAGCCTATCATATGTAATACTGACTGACGAGCCCGGGTATCTAAGCCTATCATATGTAATACTGTCTTCTGCGCCATGTATCTAAGTCCCTGCTGTGTGATACTGACTGCAGCACCATGTATCTAAGTCCCTGCTGTGTGATACTGACTGCAGCGCCATGTATCTAAGTCCTCTGTGTGTGATACTGACTGCAGCGCCGTGTATCTAAGTCCTCTGTGTGTGATACTGACTGCAGCGCCGTGTATCTAAGTCCCTGCTGTGTGATACTGACTGCAGCACCATGTATCTAGTCCCGGTGTACCACATTCTCACAGTGTGGTTTCAATGGTCATTGTTCACACTTGGTCAATAAGGACAGAATATTCTGCCGGTGATGTGAGGACTTCCCCGGAGATCGGGGACCGCGGATGATTCTGCAGGAACTGAAGCCAAAGTCTGGCTGTACATGGATGTAAAGAGGATACAAAGTATCAACAGCAATAATCTAGAAAAATCAATAATCTCAGGATAGATGATAAATGTATGATCACTGCGGACCCTCATGTGCATTAGGGGCCACACTGCTCCTCACCCACATAAGTACTGCCAGAACCATGGGAATGGGGCTGAGCACACGTGGCGGCATTATATATAACCTCTATGGGACGGAAACAGCCGAACAAAGTCCTGTAGAGTTGGAATAGAGCAGCAAGCTAGGATAGATAGATACAGGCTCGGACTGGCCCACTGGGGAGGCGGGGGATTCCTCGGTGGGCCCCCAGTCTCCTGCGCCCGGAGATAAGACGGAGGAGTAATTATTTATCCTGTTTATCGGGAGAGATAATTATTGTAGCCACTAGGTGGCAGTATCGCACAGTGATGCAGCCTTCTACTGGTGTACATTGTACAGGAGGCCCCGCAGTATCTTCTAAACTTCCTGGGCTGCTGGCAGTGAAGGAGGAGAGAACATGTCTGGCCATCCTCCTGCCCACCCTGCTGTCAGAAAACTGTGGTTGCTGGAGAGAAGGACTCCTCTGTGGTGCTGGGCTGATTTCTCAGGTGTGTGACAGTAGTGAGCTGTAGCAGACTGTAAGGGGGAAATAGGGGATTTGTTTATAGCAGACTCAGATCTGTGTATGTGTGCTGCTCTCTGCAGGGTTCAGAGTGGCAGCGCTAATATTGCCTCTTCTCTAGTAACCCCCCTAATACCCCTGCTCCAGGATCCCCGCTATTACCCTGCCTCAGAAGACCCTAATGCCTCTGCTTCAGTTGTGACCCTCCGTTTGTGCCCTTTGCTCACGTTGCTCCTCTGGCACCTTAGGCTTGGTTAAAGGTTATGACCTGCAGAGGGGGTTGGATTTATGCCTGAAAATTTCTGCCCAGTGCGTCCCATTCTCCAGTACTGACTCGTACGGTTTACATGGCGGCAGTGATGATATTCCGTATTTACAGGCATCACTGCTGCCATGTAAAGAGACAATGGTGGTGGAGGATTTAAAGGGGTTGTCCAGGTTTTCAAGTTATCCTCTCCACACCATAGCGCATAACTGTATGATTAGTGGGGTCTGATTCTGCGACCCCCCACTGTTTCCCAGGAACGGGTCCTGTTCCCCCTTTTTATGGTTGGACAGGCCACACATCCGCCCTGCTGCTCCATTCATTCTCTTTGGGACCACTGGAAATAGCCAGCGCTGTACTCCGCCATCTCCGGCGACCCCATACAGAATGGATGGAGAGGCAGGGGACATGCTCCACCTGCCCCTCAGTCAAGAAGGGGGATTAGTGGGGGCTCCAGCGTTCAGACCCCCACAGATCCCTTAGTTATCCCCGATCCTGTGGATAGAGAATAACTAGAAAAGTGGACACCGGCCCTTTAACTGGCGAGCATTTCTATTTTAGTTTGACACACATTTTGGGCCAGATTTTTTATTTAAATTTTTTTTACACCCAAAAAAACCTTTAAGGATAGGGAATGTGAAAAGGTGAAACAGCGATGACACGGCAGGTGATAAGTGTCTGACTGGCGGGATCAAGGGGACGTGGTCTTAAGACCCTTGTGTACATACAGTCATGTGAAAAAATTAGGACACCCTTTGAAAGCATGTGGTTTTTTGTAACATTTTTAATAAAAGGTTATTTCATCTCCGTTTCAACAATACAGAGAGATTAAAGTAATCCGACTAAACAAAGAAAACTGAAGAAAAGTCTTTTCAAGATCTTCTGTAAATGTCATGTAAATGTCATTCTACAAAAATGCCTATTCTAACTGAGGAAAAAGATAGGACACCCTCACATGTATTCCCTCTTAAATTGGCTCAGATCTCACACAGGTATATCACACCAGGTGCACATAATTAGTAGATCGTTACTCTGCATGTTGAATGAGGCTTGCCCTATTTAAACCTCAGACATTTAGTTTGGTGTGCTCCTGACTGTTGAAGTGAGAGTGAGCACCATGGTGAGAGCAAAAGAGCTGTCAGAGGACTTCAGAAAAAAGATTGTAGCAGCCTATGAGTCTGGGAAGGGATTTAAAAAGATCTCAAAAGATTTTGAAATCAGCCATTCCACTGTCCGGAAGATAGTCTACAAGTGGAGGGCTTTCAAAACAACTGCCAACATGCCCAGGACTGGTCGCCCCAGCAAGTTCACCCCAAGAGCAGACCGCAAGATGCTAAAAGAGGTCTCCAAAAACCCTAAAGTGTCATCTCGAGAACTACAGCAGGCTCTGGCTACTGTTGATGTAGAAGTACATGCCTCTACAATCAGAAAGAGACTGTACAAGTTTAACTTGCATGGGAGGTGTGCAAGGAGGAAACCTTTGCTTTCCAAGAGAAACATCGAGGCCACACTGACATTTGCCAGAGATAAAGTTGACAAAGACCAGGACTTCTGGAATAATGTTCTTTGGACAGATGAGTCCAAAATTGAATTATTTGGACACAACAGCAGAGGACATGTTTGGCGTAAACCAAACACAGCATTCCAAGAAAAGAACCTCATACCAACTGTGAAGCATGGAGGTGGAAGTGTCATGGTTTGGGGCTGCTTTGCTGCAGCAGGACCTGGTCAGCTCACCATCATAGAATCCACGATGAATTCTACTGTGTATCAGAAGGTGCTTGAAGAACATGTGAGACCATCAGTTAGAAAATTAAAGCTGAAGCGGAACTGGACCATGCAACATGACAATGACCCAAAACATACTAGTAAATCAACCAAAGATTGGCTGAAAAAGAAGAAATGGAGAGTCCTGGAATGGCCAAGTCAAAGTCCAGATTTGAATCCCATTGAGATGCTGTGGGGTGACTTGAAAAGGGCTGTACGTGCAAGAAACCCCTCAAACATCTCACAGCTGAAAAAGTTCTGCATTGAGGAGTGGGGTAAAATTTCCTCAGACCGATGTCGAAGACTGGTAGATGGCTACAAGAACCGTCTCACTGCAGTTATTTCAGCCAAAGGAGGTAACACTCGCTATTAGGGGCAAGGGTGTCCTATCTTTTTCCTCAGTTAGAATAGCCATTTTTGTAGAATGACATTTACAGAAGATCTTGAAAAGACTTTTCTTCAGTTTTCTTTGTTTAGTTGGATTACTTTAATCTCTCTGTATTGTTGAAACGGAGATGAAATAACCTTTTATTAAAAATGTTACAAAAAACCACATGCTTTCAAAGGGTGTCCTAATTTTTTCACATGACTGTAGATTGGCAGTCATGGAATGTCTCAGGACCCCTTATTTCATGATCAGTGGGTGTCCCAGCAGTCAGACCCCAGCAATCTGATAGTTATCACCGATCCTGTAGACGGGCGAGAGGTCATTACGGGAGGACAACCCTTTCATTATAATGTAGATTGTGTGCGATCTGAGGAGGTTACGATTTGGTAAATTTCATGCCAGACATTTATGTTTATCCCTGGTTTTGACCACTATGTAATCCAGCAGCGGTGGCCGCGCTTACACACTATAGGGAAAGGCTGGAAGTGCGCATAGGCCGACACCTTTCCCTATAGTGTGTAAGCACGGCCACCACTGCAGGATTACACGGTGGTAATAACCACGGATACGTGCTGTGTATAATGTGATGGAAAGGAGGCAATATGGAGAATCACAATACATTAGTAAGTGCCTTGTAGTAACTTTCTCTTCATGATAAATGCCGATTGCTGAAGTGAGAGGACCCCTTTAACCCCTTTAAGGCATAAATGTCTAGGTGTGTGCATTGCGTGTTTCCCATGTGTGATTGGTGTGTGCTATATATGTTCTATGTGTCAGTGGTGTATGTGCAGTAGGTGAGCCACGTATAAGTGTCTTGAGTGCCACATGTGTCCGGTGAGTGATCGGTGTGCGCTGCCTGTGTCTTCTGACTTCAGTGCAGGATATCCATGTTCAGCGCTCGCTCAGGATACAATGTTTCCAGCACACAATGGTCTTTTCTGACTCCACATACAATGTCCCAGACTCAGATCCAACCGATCAAGGCCCCTTCTCTTATTATTGTTATTATTGGGGCCCCTGCCACTCGTGGCCCCCGCTGCCCTCTCCAGCGCCGGTTGCGTAGACTCCGTTGTGATAAACAGGGCAGAAGACGCTTCGCTTTGACACAGATTCTTGTTGGCAGCAGGAGAAGCGGCACAATCTGTTCAGATGTTTTAAAGATGAAGTTCGCGGCCCCCCCGCCTCCGCCGCACTCGCCACCTGATTAAAATACTTGACGGCCCACAGCGGTTTCGCTAAAGGGGCCCCAGTTCTATTCCCACAACTTATTCTAATTTCGGAGATTTCTCCAGCGAAGTCTCCGCACCAGAAGATAAATGGACGACATCAAGAAAAGCCGAACTCCCAAGCTTTATGTGGCGGCACAATGAATCCCCCACAGATCTTGTCTCTCACCCCACATAGAAATACAGGAAACCCAACAGCCCAGATGAAAAAGTACAAAAAAACAAAACAAACATATGTGAGTATTCAAAAAGTTCTACTAAAAGTTGGGAAATTAGCTCATTCCACAATGGGGGGTGCACCTGTTCTGCACTTCTATGCTATAAAATTCAGTTTACCTGCTGCCACAAGGGGGAGCTCTTGGCATACAGGCATATACAGCTCCCAGATAGTTAGTTGTATAAATGCATATGCACTGAGCTCCCCCTAGTGGCGGCTACATGAAAACTGAATTCTAATATTTAGGTCTGTGAACGTTCTGGTCGGACATTACAGAGACAGAAAACAAGGGAGGAGAAGAAGGATGCGCAGGCGGAGTGAGGTTCTTAATTGAGGGTTATCCCCCATTACTCCTCCTCGTCTTGTGGCGACTCCGGCTCCTGTAAAATCTGCCTTTCACCGATCAATAACAGATATTTCCGTCAGACGTCAGCACTTCCCTGAGCGATACCGGCTGCACAGCAGGAACACGGCCATTCACTTCATTAACAAAGGGCTGGGCATTGATTGCACACTGCCACCTCAGCACTGCTGCACCGGCGCGCGGCGTCATCTCTTTACATTCTTATTAATGGAATCAGAAGACTAACGAAGACACAATCGATGGAGACATTTTTATTTAACCCTTAAACCCCTCAAAGGGGCTTCACCCACCACGGTGGGCTTCTAAATCTGTTCTTCTCTGTTCCCATGGAGTACAGTGGAGAAGCCGTAGGAAGAACAGAGGTCGAAGTCACATCTGGGTCCTGGTGATGAGGGGCCAAAACGTCCCTGGGACCAAAATATTCATGACCTGTACGACTGTTGGTGTCAGTCGCGGCCCAAAGTTTACTCAGCTCGTCAGCACATCTGGCTGTGCTTTATACTGCAGCTCAGCCCCATTCTACTATTCAACCGCAGTCCAAAAGGGAAGTCTACTGTAAATACCGCCATCCACTGCTCCTATACTACCATATAGTGACTGCATGACAGGAAGGGCAGCATACTGTAAATACTGCCATCCACTGCTCCCACACTACCATATAGTGACTGCATGACATGAAGGGCAGCCTACTCGAAATACCGCCATCCACTGCTCCCACACTATAATACAGTGACTGCATGACATGAAGGGCAGCCTACTGTAAATACCGCCATACACTGCTCCTACACTACCATACAATGACTGCATGACAGGAAGGGAAGTCTAATGTAAATACCGCCATCCACTGCTCCTATACTACCATACAGTGACTGCATGACAGGAAGGGAAGTCTACTGTAAATTCCGCCATCCATGCTCCTACACTACCATACAGTGACTGATTGACAGGAAGGGAAGTCTAATGTAAATACCACCATCCACTGCTCCTACACTACCATACAGTGACTGCATGACATGAGGGGAAGTCTCCTGTAAATACCGCCATCCACTGCTCCTATACTACCATACAGTGACTGCATGACATGAGGGGAAGTCTCCTGTAAATACCGCCATCCACTGCTCCCACACTACAATACAGTGACTGCATGACAGCAAGGGCAACCTACTGTAAATACCGCCATCTACTGCTCCCTCACTACAATACAGTGACCTCCTGACTGCTCCATACATAAAATAATATTACTGCTATATAACGTTATGATTGACATTATCACAAGCGATCTTAGACGCCCCCTATAGCGGATTAGCTCATGCACCCTGAGCGGGACCAGAAAACGCCCCAATGTAGTGCATAGCTCTGGAGGTACTGGTTTTGATTGCGGAGACCCAGCTGGTGTAGGGTGTCTTACAGGCAATGCTCCATGGGAAGATTATGCAAATTAGTTCTCCTCCAATAGGCGCTTTCAATGCTATTTAATGGGTCGCACCTTGATTTACAGGGTGGCTACCTACAGGTGGCGCTATAGAGATAGTTTTCTTCCTCTGAAGTGAGAAACCTTGAGGTTAGTGGCCCTTTAAGAACCAGTGTGAGCGGAGGTACCGCACAAGCTTCTAGCCTTGACTTCTTGACAAGATTCCCTTCTCCAGGTTCCCGTGCTGCCTAATAAGTGTCCTCTCCCTGCAGGACAAGAGCCACAACCATCTGCCCGACCGCCTGTCACAGAGAACTGGGCAGGCAAGGCCCCCGCAGGTGCCAGCTGTACAGGTCCAAGGAATCCAAAAAAACTAAGAAATTGTGCCGACCGAATAAAAAATAAAAACAAAGAAAAACCAGATATTTAAACTAGAAGAAAGAAAGAAAAAATATAACCTAGGCTTCCATCACGTAAACGTCACTCTGACCTAAAAATACAACCTCACAAAGGGGCTAACAAAGATAATAAAGAGCAAAAAATAAAAATAAACACATAAAAATGACCAACTGGATGGACCCAACCTATTCTATGTCTAGTTAGAAATGCACAATAATCTCTGGTCCAAAAACATTTTCAAAAAGTTCAAAAATAGATTTCTACATTTCAAAAGTATTTGCAAAAAAGGTCAAACAATTTGCAAAAAGTTAAAAAAATCTATTTCTGCTCAAAACTATTTTCAATAAGTTCAAAGATATTTTCAAAAGTTCGAAAACATTTTCAAAATGCTCAAAATGTACAGTATTTTGAAAAAAGTTAAAACACTTTGAAAAAGTTCCAAAACCTTTAATAAAATGTCAAAAATATTTACAAAAAGCCAGAATCATGTCCAATATGTCCAAAAACTTTTTTTTCAAAAAGTTTAAAAGAATTGTCAAAACATTTGAAAACATTGTCAAACAGTTTTCTAAATGTTTAAAACAATTTAGAACAAGTTCAAATGTTTGAAAGAAAAAAACAGTCTGAACGCTTTCAAAAAGTCCAGAAACATGTTCAATAAGTTTAAAAGTATTGTCAAAAGCTCAAAAACATTTTCTAAAAGTTCAAAAATATTTTGGATAAAAAACCTCAAAACCTTTTTAACCACTTAAGGACCACAGGTTTATACCCCCCTAGTGACCAGGCCCTTTTTTACAAATCGGCACTCCACAACTTTAGCGGTTTATTGCTCGGTCATGCAACTTACCACCCAAATGAATTTTACCTCCTTTTCTTCTCACTAATAGAGCTTTCATTTGGTGGTATTTCATTGCTGCTGACATTTTTACTTTTTTTGTTATTAATCGAAATTTAACGATTTTTTTTGCAAAAAAATGACATTTTTCACTTTCAGCTGTAAAATTTTGCAAAAAAAACGACATCCATATATACATTTTTCGCCAAATTTATTGTTCTACATGTCTTTGATAAAAAAAAAATGTTTGGGCAAAAAAAAAATGGTTTGGGTAAAAGTTATAGCATTTGCAAACTATGGTACAAAAATGTGAATTTCCGCTTTTTGAAACAGCTCTGACTTTCTGAGCACCTGTCATGTTTCCTGAGGTTCTACAATGCCCAAACAGTAGAAAACCCCCACAAATGACCCCATTTCGGAAAGTAGACACCCTAAGGTATTCGCTGATGGGCATAGTGAGTTCATAGAACTTTTTATTTTTTGTCACAAGTTAGCGGAAAATGATGATGATTTTTTATTTTATTTTTTTTCTTACAAAGTCTCATATTCCACTAACTTGCGACAAAAAATAAAAAATTCTAAAAACTTGCCATGCCCCTCACGGAATACCTTGGGGTGTCTTCTTTCCAAAATGGGGTCACTTGTGGCGTAGTTATACTGCCCTGGCAATTTAGGGGCCCAAATGTGTGAGAAGAAGTTTGCAATCAAAATGTGTAAAAAATGACCGGTGAAATCCAAAAGCTGCACTTTGGAATATGTGCCCCTTTGCCCACCTTGGCTGCAAAAAAGTGTCACACATCTGGTATCGCCGTACTCAGGAGAAGTTGGGGAATGTGTTTTGGGGTGTCATTTTACATATACCCATGCTGGGTGAGAGAAATATCTTGGTCAAATGCCAACTTTGTATAAAAAAATGGGAAAAGTTGTCTTTTGCCAAGATATTTCTCTCACCCAGCATGGGTATATGTAAAATGACACCCCAAAACACATTCCCCAACTTCTCCTGAGTACGGCGATACCACATGTGTGACACTTTTTTGCTGCCAAGGTGGGCAAAGGGGCACATATTCCAAAGTGCACCTTTCAGATTTTGCAGGCCATTTTTTACACATTTTGATTGCAAGGTACTTCTCACACATTTGGGCCCCTAAATTGCCAGGGCAGTATAACTACGCCACAAGTGACCCAATTTTGGAAAGAAGACACCCCAAGGTATTCCGTGAGGGGCATGGCGAGTTCCTAGAATTTTTTATTTTTTGTCACAAGTTAGCGGAAAATGATGATTTTTTATTTTTTATCTTTTTTCCTTACAAAGTCTCATATTCCACTAACTTGCGACAAAAAATAAAAAATTCTAGGAACTCGCCATGCCCCTCACGGAATACCTTGGGGTGTCTTCTTTCCAAAATGGGGTCACTTGTGGCGTAGTTATACTGCCCTGGCAATTTAGGGGCCCAAATGCGTGAGAAGTACTTTGCAATCAAAATGTGTAAAAAATGGCCGGTGAAATCCGAAAGGTGCACTTTGGAATATGTGCCCCTTTGCCCACCTTGGCATCAAAAAAGTGTCACACATCTGGTATCGCCGTACTCAGGAGAAGTTGGGGAATGTGTTTTGGGGTATCATTTTACATATACCCATGCTGGGTGAGAGAAATATCTTGGCAAAAGACAACTTTTCCCATTTTTTTATACAAAGTTGGCATTTGACCAAGATATTTTTGTCACCCAGCATGGGTATATGTAAAATGACACCCCAAAACACATTCCCCAACTTCTCCTGAGTACGGCGATACCAGATGTGTCACACTTTTTTGCTGCCAAGGTGGGCAAAGGGGCACATATTCCAAAGTGCACCTTTCGGATTTTGCAGGGCATTTTTTACACATTTTGATTGCAAAGTTCTTCTCACACATTTGGGCCCCTAAATTGCCAGGGCAGTATAACTACCCCACAAGTGACCCCATTTTGGAAAGAAGACACCCCAAGCTATTCCGAGAGGGGCATGGCGAGTTCCTAGAATTTTTTATTTTTTGTCGCAAGTTAGTGGAATATGAGACTTTGTAAGGAAAAAAGAAAAAAAAAGAAAAATCATCATTTTCCGCTAACTTGTGACAAAAAATAAAAAATTCTAGGAACTCGCCGTGCCCCTCACGGAATACCTTGGGGTGTCTTCTTTCCAAAATGGGGTCACTTGTGGCGTAGTTATACTGCCCTGGAAATTTAGGGGCCCAAATGTGTAAGAAGTACCTTGCAATCAAAATCTGTAAAAAATGGCCGGTGAAATCCGAAAGGTGCACTTTGCAATATGTGCCCCTTTGCCCACCTTGGCAGCAAAAAAGTGTCACACATGTGGTATCGCCGTACTCAGGAGAAGTTGGGGAATGTGTTTTGGGGTGTCATTTTACATATACCCATGCTGGGTGAGAGAAATATCTTGGCAAAAGACAACTTTTCCCATTTTTTTATACAAAGTTGGCATTTGACCAAGATATTTTTCTCACCCAGCATGGGTATATGTAAAATGACACCCCAAAACACATTCCCCAACTTCTCCTGAGTACGGCGATACCACATGTGTGACACTTTTTTGCAGCCTAGATGCGCAAAGGGGCCCAAATTCCTTTTAGGAGGGCATTTTTAGACATTTGGATCCCAGACTTCTTCTCACACTTTCGGGCCCCTAAAAAGCCAGGGCAGTATAAATACCCCACATGTGACCCCACTTTGGAAAGAAGACACCCCAAGGTATTCAATGAGGGGCCTGGCGAGTTCCTAGAATTTTTTTTTTTTTTTGCATAAGTTAGCGGATATTGATTTTTTTTTTGTTTTTTTCCTCACAAAGTCTCACTTTCCGCTAACTTAGGACAAAAATTTCAATCTTTCATGGACTCAATATGCCCCTCACGGAATACCTTGGGGTGTCTTCTTTCCGAAATGGGGTCACATGTGGGGTATTTATACTGCCCTGGCTTTTTAGGGGCCCTAAAGCGTGAGAAGAAGTCTGGAATATAAATGTCTAAAAATGTTTACGCATTTGGATTCCGTGAGGGGTATGGTGAGTTCATGTGAGATTTTATTTTTTGACACAAGTTAGTGGAATATGAGACTTTGTAAGAAAAAACAAAAACAAACAAAAAATTTCCGCTAACTTGTGCCAAAAAAAATGTCTGAATGGAGCCTTACCAGGGGGGGGGTGATCAATGACAGGGGGGTGATCACCCATATAGACTCCCTGATCACCCCCCTGTCACTGATCACCCCCCCTGTAAGGCTCCATTCAGACATCCGCATGATTTTTTACGGATCCATGGATACATGTATCGGATCCACAGAACGCATGCGGACGTCTGAATGGAGCCTTACAGGGGGGTTATCAATGACAGGGGGTGATCAGGGTAATCAGGGTGATCACCCCCCTGTCACTGATCACCCCCCCTGTAAGGCTCCATTCAGACATCCGCATGATTTTTTACGGATCCATGGATACATGGATCGGATCCACAGAACGCATGCGGACGTCTGAATGGAGCCTTACAGGGGGGTTATCAATGACAGGGGGTGATCAGGGTAATCAGGGTGATCACCCCCCTGTCACTGATCACCCCCCCTGTAAGGCTCCATTCAGACATCCGCATGATTTTTTACGGATCCATGGATCGGATCCACAAAACGCATGCGGACGTCTGAATGGAGCCTTACAGGGGGGTTATCAATGACAGGGGGTGATCAGGGTAATCACCCCCCTGTCACTGATCACCCCCCCTGTAAGGCTCCATTCAGACATCCGCATGTGTTTTGTGGATCCGATCCATGTATCCATGGATCCGTAAAAAATCATGCGGATGTCTGAATGGAGCCTTACAGGGGGGGTGATCAATGACAGGGGGTGATCAGGGAGTGTATATGGGTGATCACCCGCCTGTCATTGATCACCCGCCTGTCATTGATCACCCCCCTGTCATTGATCACCCCCCTGTAAGGCTCCATTCAGACATCCGCATGATTTTTTACGGATCCATGGATCGGATGCACAAAACGCATGCTGACGTCTGAATGGAGCCTTACAGGGGGGTTATCAATGACAGGGGGTGATCAGGGTAATCAGGGTGATCACCCCCCTGTCACTGATCACCCCCCCTGTAAGGCTCCATTCAGACATCCGCATGATTTTTTACGGATCCATGGATACATGGATCGGATCCACAAAACGCATGCTGACGTCTGAATGGAGCCTTACAGGGGGGTTATCAATGACAGGGGGGTGATCAGGGAGTGTATATGGGTGATCACCCGCCTGTCATTGATCACCCCCTGTAAGGCTCCATTCAGACGTCCGCATGATTTTTTACGGATCCATGGATCGGATCCACAAAACGCATGCGGACGTCTGAATGGAGCCTTACAGGGGGGTTATCAATGACAGGGGGGTGATCAGGGAGTGTATATGGGTGATCACCCGCCTGTCATTGATCACCCCCTGTAAGGCTCCATTCAGACGTCCGCATGTGTTTTGCGGATCCGATCCATGTATCCATGGATCCGTAAAAATCATGCGGACGTCTGAATGGAGCCTTACAGGGAAGTGATCAATGACAGGGGGTGATCAGGGAGTGTATATGGGTGATCACCCGCCTGTCATTGATCACCCCCCTGTAAGGCTCCATTCAGACGTCCGTATGCTTTTTGCGGATCCGATCCATGTATCCGTGGATCCGTAAAAATCATACGGACGTCTGAACGGAGCCTGACAGGGGGGGTGATCAATGACAGGGCGGTGATCAATGACAGGGGGGTGATCAGGGAGTTTATATGGGGTGATCAGGGGTTTATAAGGGGTTAATAAGTGACGGGGGGGGGGGGGTGTAGTGTAGTGTTTGGTGCGACTGTACTGACCTACCTGAGTCCTCTGGTGGTCGATCCTAACAAAAGGGACCACCAGAGGACCAGGTAGGAGGTATATTAGACGCTGTTATGAAAACAGCGTCTAATATACCTGTTAGGGGTTAAAAAATTCGGATCTCCAGCCTTCCAGCAAGCGATCGCCGCTGGCAGGCTGGAGATCCACTCGCTTACCTTCCGTTCCTGTGAGCGCGCGCGCCTGTGTGCGCGCGTTCACAGGAAATCTCGGCTCACGCGAGATGACGCCAATCGGCGTTAGTGTGACCTGGCAGCGCCGCAGCATTGACGCCTTTCGGCGTTAGTGTGACGGCAGAAGGTTAAAAAGTCCAGAAACGTTTTTAATACGTCCAAAAGCATTTTGAAAAGGTTAAAAACATTTTCAATAAGCTCCAAGAACTATTTTAAAAAACTAAGAAATATTTTAAGGAGCTTCAAAAGCATTTTCCAAAAATCCTGCAAAAACGTTTTCAAAAAGTGAAAAATATTTTCAAAAACTTCCTTTGCTATAGCCAGGACCGGCATCAGCACCCGGCAAACCCAGGAAAATGCCGGCGCCCACTGCTCCTGGGGGGGCCCACTGAGCTGTTATGAGCACTTCCATCAATACAGATGGAAGCACTCATTGCTGTCATTTCACTTACGCAGTACCCCTCTGGTGGGCCCTCTGAGTCACATGAGGCCGGCTGCTGCAGAGACTCAGACATGCCCCCTCTTCACTCCGTTCAGCAGAGCAGCAGGTTACCTTTCCAGCTTCAGACAAAGTTTGTCAGCGAGTCTGCACTGTGACTGTGTCTTCTCTGTGGGACGGGGACGGGGGGGGGGACTCTTCGAGCTGCTGCTGGATGCTGCCTCATGCTATTTACTGCTTCATTAAACAGTTTGCCTCCATGACACCTGCCCCCCATATCCTGTCCTATCTCATCCTCATGGAGCCCCTGCTGTCACCTTTCTTCCCTCATGTATCCAGAGCTCCTGTTCCACCCTCCTATTTCCTGTTGCTGCCCTGCAGAGACCGCCTGCCACTACTTCTTGTAAGAATCCACCTCAGAGCCCCTTCAACCTACTTGCTGTGTTCACCCCTCCTGTCAATCCAGGGCCACGGGCCCCTGTCTCACTCCTCTGCCTCTCATTATGGTGGCGTATGAACCGCATTCACCATAAGGACATTCTAATGTCACAGAGTCATGTGACTATGCCCCCCACCCCGTACTGTGCCCCTTTATACCCTGCATTGTGCCCTCTTACCACACCCTGTTCAGTGCCCCTAGTCATTCCCTGTACTGTGCCCTCTTATACCATTTTATCCGGTCACTGTATGGCGGTGTTATCCGGTCACTGTACAGAGGTGCTATCTGGTCACTGTATGGCGGTGCTATCCGATCACTGTATGGCGGTGTTATCCGGTCACTGTATGGCGGTGTTATCCGGTCACTGTATGGCGGTGTTATCCGGTCACTGTATGGCGGTGCTATCCGGTCACTGCATGGCGGTGTTATCCGGTCACTGTATGGCGGTGTTATCCGGTCACTGTACATTGGTGTTATCCGGTCACTGTATGGCGGTGTTATCCGGTCACTGTATGGCGGTGGTATCCAATATCTGGATGGCCATAACTGTATCCCTTTCCCTGCCCACGCCATCCTTTTTTAGACCTGGCATGAGCGGGAAAAATATGCAGATTGCGGTGCTAAGGACCTTTGCGCCACAATCTGTGTCAGAGATACGCCTAACATAGACGTATTTCTATATAATAAATGACCCCCTAATTGTATTATTATTCAGGGGTAGGGCTAATATCTTTATATTATATAGGTTCTAGTGTATTATACTGTGCCCTGTATTTTCCAGTAGAAAATTATCCTTGGGAAACACAGTCCTCATCCCTGACCACCAGGACCAGGTAGCGCTCTGTCAGTACATGGCGGCCTCCCCTCTCCGCCACGCTGTTCCTTCCTACATAGCTCCCCCCTTTGTTTAACCCTGAGGGGGTGGACACACATCAAACAGTGTACCCGGGACAGGGCATCCGCATTTCCTAGTAACCGGCCTCCCCTGTGTTCCACTGAAAACTTGAAATTTTGCAAAGACAGAAACCACTGGGTGACCCAGGCATCTGTCCTTGGCCTGGCTCATCCATTTGAGAGGGGAGTGGTCGGTCATCAGACGAAACTTGCTCCCCAACAAATAATAGCGGAGAGACTCGAGTGCCCACTTGATAGCCAGGCACTCTCTCCACTATACTATACCTGGTCTCGGCTGGTGTGAGCTTCCGGCTGAGGAAGACAATGGGATGCTCCTCCCCGTTGACTTCCTGAGACAGTACAGCACCGAGTCCTACTTCGGGGGCATCAGTCTGTACTATAAACTCCCTCTTGAAGTCGGGCGTCACCAAAACCGGGGACCCACACAGCGCCGACTTCAAAGTGGAGAAAGCCTTTTCCGCCTGCTCATTCCAGTGGACCATCACTGACTTGCGTCCCTTCAATAACCCTGCCAATGGTGCGGCCACTGTAGCAAAGTGGGGGACAAACCTCATATAGTACCCCACCATTATCAGGAGGGACTTTTCTTGCCGAGTAGTGACAGGTCGGGGCCAATTCCAAATTGCCTCAATTTTGTTCACCTGAGGTTTGATAACTCCGCGCCCAATTGCATACCCCAGGTACTTGGTCTCTTCTAACCCTATCGAGCACTTTTTGGGGTTAGCGGGTAAGCCAGCCTTCCTAAGGGGTTCCACTACAGCCTGTACTTTAGGTAGGTGACTTTCCCAGTCGGTATTGTAGATAACGATATCTTCCAGGTACGCCAAAGCGTACCGAAGATGTGGACGGAGTACAATGTCTATTAGCCTTTGAATCGTGGCGGGAGTGCCATGTAGACCAAATAGTAATACCTTGTACTGATACAGCCCCTCTGGTGCGATTAAATCCGTTTTTTCTTGGCAGCCTCCGTCAAGGGTACCTGCCAGTACCCTTTGGTGAGGTCCATCACAGAAAAATATCGGGCTTGGCTTAACCTCTCAATAAGCTCATCTAATCAGGGCATGGGATATGAGTCAAACTTGGACACCTCATTAAGTTTGCGGAAGTCGTTACAGAAGCGTAATGTCACGTCCGGCTTGGGTATTAGGACTATAGTACTGGCCCACTCACTTTTTGACTCCTCGAAGACACCTAGTTGTAACATCAGCTGCACTTCTTACGAGATGGCTTGTCGCCGCGACTCGGGTACCCGGTATGGTTTCAACTGGATTCTGGCCTGAGGCTCAGTGATAATGTCTGATGATAGAAGTCCGTGTTCCTGCTGACGAACTCCCTGGCCTCCTGAGTCTGTTTAGAGGAAAGGTTGTCAGCAATCGTTACTGTGGCAACTGCTTCCCTCGTATCAGACAGTGAGACTGGAAACTCTACCCCTAGATAACCCAGACGGGGGCTGTTGTCAATACTGATCTCCCTATCTTTCCATGGTTTCAGTAAGTTTACATGGTACACCTGCCCTGGCTTTCGCCGCCTGGACTGGAGTACCTTGTAGGTTACCTCCCCAACTTTTTCGATCACTTCGTAGGGACCCTGACACCTAGCCAGAAACTTACTGTCCACCGTTGGCACCAGAACCAAAACCCGATCTCCCGGGTCAAAATTCCGAACCCGAACCTGGTGATTATAGACCCTACTCTGGGCTTGCTGGGCTGCCTCCATATGTCTGTGAAGGTTCTCATTTATCCAGGTCATGGTATATATCTGTAAAGAATAAATCAAGGCAACTGGACGTACTGTAGATTTCTTGAAAACGTTTCACTCGTTCTTCCAACGAGCTTTCCTCAGAATTGAGAAAGCTCGTTGGAAGAACGAGAAAGCTCGTTGGAAGAACGAGTGAAACGTTTTCAAGAAATCTACAGTACGTCCAGTTGCCTTGATTTATTCTTTACAGATATATGCCTCCATATGTTCCTTAACCAGCGGCAACGGGGGAACATAGACTCGGTCCCCGGTTGTTGCGGCTCACCCTCAACTACTACACAGTATACTCGGCGGGCCACACCAGGGCAGCTCTTACCAGGGACACCAGGCTCCCTGAGTCCAGCAGCGCCACCGCCAGGGTATCTTCCACTTTCACCTGGCACAGGTGACTATTGTCTCGGGGTTACCGGTTGCACACAGCCTCCTGGCATACATTGAGGAGCGGTAGCCATAGTTAGTGTCCATAGGTTCCCCCCAATGGGGACAGTTGGCCCTTATGTGACCAGGCTCTTGACACCGCCAATAGACCATCGGAGCTGGGTCTGTAGGGAGTATATCCCGAGCGGGTTTTGCTGGCACTAGCCACCTGGTCGAAGGTGGAGATTTCAGGGGTTTAACTAGCCCCCTCCCAAAATAACCCCCCTGTAGATTTCTGGTGGCCTTATAGCGCTCTACCAGGTTGACCATCTGTAGGGCATTGCCAGGGGACACCTGGCCGATCCAGTGCTGGAGAGGGTACGGCAAAGCCCTCCAGAACACATCAGCTAACAGACGGTCCAGCATAGCAGTGGGTCTCCGTACATCAGGCTGCAGCCATATTTGCAACCGGTGTACCAGATCATAATACTGCGGTCTGGCGGGTTCAGCCGGGTTAAATTACCACTGACGCACCTGCTGGGCCCGGACCAACATATTCACCCCCAGTCTTTCCAGAATCTCACCCTTTATGGCCGGGTAGTCGGCCGCTTGATCATCTGGTAGGTCGAAAAACCCCTAGTGGGGTCCAGACGCCAGAAACGGAGCGACCACCTCAGCCCATTGGTCTCGGGGTAGCTTCTCCCTCACAGCCACCTTTTCGAATACCACCAGATAGGTCTCGACATCGTTCGAGGGGGTCATCTTAGGGATTGCCGCACAGACAGCTTTCTGGGCATCCTGGACGTTCTGGGACGCTCCTGCCGCTTGTAACGCCATCACATGCTGTAATAGCAGCTGGTTGGTTTCCTGCTGCTGCTTGTTAGCCTCCATGAGGGCTTTCACGACCGCCTCCATTTTGTCAGGGGACACGGGTCGTAACCTTGCCGGCTTGATATAGGACATACACCCGTGCCCGAAAAAAAAACAACACTTTTGGGCCTTCAAGCCAGCCTCACTGTGTGTGCCCGCTCCAAGCCGCCAATTGTGGGGATTTTCTCTGGTAGACAGGGTAAGCGGACGCAGTATAGAGGCAAGGAACCAGGTTGTAAATCAAACTTCAGTGTTTTATTCACACTCAGCAAAACCTAACAGTCTTGGTGCTTGTTCATACACAGCAAAACAAAACAATGTTCACCTGGAATCCTAGGTGTCAGTTCACACCCGGCTGAATGCTCAGCCACAGAAAAGTTCACTGGCAGGCTTCCAGGCAGTCTGCACGCCTGTTTGCAGTCTTCAGCCTTCAGCACAGAGGTTCCACAGCTTCCCTGTCAGATAGAGGTAGATCCACACCACCTGATAGTTCTGACTGCCAAGACCCGTCCTGGAATGTGGGGAGTAGCCACCCACCCAGCACTTTGGCTACTCCCAGTAAGAGCCGTCCCGGATCACCTTTACAGCCATACTAAACAGCTAAAGTGTCAGACTACAATCTGCAATAATGACACTTGAGAAAAAAACGTCTCTTACCTCACCGAGGCCAGGAACCTTGGTGACACGTACTGACCATCAATGATGGCCCCTTGTTCCTTCCTACAGTAGATAGATAGATATGGATAGATATGAGAATGTTAGATAGATAGATAGATAGATAGAACCAGTTTTTTGAGAATCTGATTCTGTAGAAGGTTATGGGGGAGCTCTAGACCCAACTATGACCGTTCAGGCCCCACGTGGCATGTCCTCCCACTACATCGAATGCGCCTCACCTATAATCTTGATAAGAGGTCTGAGGTTGGGTTCTCGCTGCCCCCGGGGCAGCGCCTCTAGTGATTTAGTATTAGGTCGTCTGCACCCGTCAGCGATCCCCCATTGTTTTCGCTGGTGCCCTTGACGCTCCCTTCACAACCACCGTACAGATACTTTGCTCTCCTTGAGCTTTTTTTCATATTGAATGATTCACATTAGTTAAAATGCAAGCCCGATGCCAAGTGCTGCCCACGGCTTCCAGATCTTATGTGCGTTCACACATCGCGCCGCCTGGAACGAGTAGTACAAGCAGAGAATTACGGGGCCGCTGGCGCCCATGAAATATTTACTCTGCACTGACATTAGGTGACATTTTGTGTTTTGGGGCGTGTGAAAGCGGAAGAAGGCGCCGCACAACATCACACAGCACAAAACAATGTTACCTCCTCTTCTGCGTAGGAACAGTCTCCGTTTTAGGGCACTTTAAGGAAAGTCGGTTTCAGACGTGTGTCATGTGACATGGCCGGAAAACTGAACCGAACCTATACCGCCAAAGACAAAAGGGTTGCCAGTTTGTCCATTTTGACTCACCGGACACCCCTCCGTCCTAGGTGGGGAACACCCCCCGCCACGTGATGTCCTTATGCCCTAATAGTTCATCCATATTTTTTGCGGGTCCGTTTTTTGCAGACCGCAAAATACATAAGGTCGTGTGCATGAGCCCTTAATGTGTAAAGTCCCTGGTAGTGTAGAGAGGTTTCTTCTACATTTTATGGTGGGCTAGGGCAGTAAATTGGTTCATCGTAAATTCCCTGGTGGTCTAGAGAGGTTTACATATTTTACATACTGAATGATTGTGTAAAAAAAAGTGTAAATTCCTGGTGCTCTAGAGAGTTTTACTTTACATTTCAAGGTGGTCTAGGGAAGGGATTCATTAAAGTGTAAATTTCCTGGTGGTGTTAAGTGGTTTGTTTTATACTGTCTGGTGGTCTAGGGCAGTGAAGGGGTAAACTGCGATCTCCCTGGTGGTCTAGAGAGGTTTAGGTTTGTATTCCCTGCTGATCTTGTAATTTTCCTGGTGGCCTAGAGAGGTTTATCTTGCATTCGCCGGTGGTCCACGACTAATGGTAAATTCCCCAGTGGTCTAGAGAGGTTTATTTTACATATCCTGGTGGTCTAGGGCAGTGGATGGGTTAATTGTAAGTTCCATGGTGGTCTACAGAGGTCCATTGAACATTTCCTGGTGATCTAGTGCAAAGAAAGGCTCAATCGGAAATTAGGGTTCATACTTTTGGTCCTGTCCTCTGGGAAACCCTAAGAAAATGGGGGCTCTGGGCAACTGCCTAGTTTGCCCGCTCCTAATACCAGACCCTAACGTGCACCCCTATTACTTCCCGTCACCCGCCTATAATATACGGGGATTATACTGGCTTTACCCACAGCAGCCTCTGCCACTAGGAGGGGGGACTTTCTACATGGACATCATGATTAAGGTGGTGGAGCCCATTTATTTTCAAAATCCATGCTTCATGTCAGTGAAAGGAAACACACTTCTTTGCACCCAGCAGCTGAAAACCTGTCCTGACTGTACACTCCTCAGAGCTGAAGGTTTGTTACAATTGTATCCAGTCTGGACAATTGCCTCAGCAGCACGATGACAGCTTGTTACAATGTATCAGCGCAGGTGACGTGTATCAGTCTGGGATTATATACACGCGCGGTCACTGCGCCCCGCTGTCCGCAGCTCCGTCTTTGTCGCTGTCACCTTCCCAGCAGCGGAATAAATAAGAGAGCGGGATTTGATGAGTGACTACGCGGCTTCATGAGAGGCCAGTGAACTCGCTGTATGAATACAGTGCGAGGCCTGAGGGGCAGCGAGGCATTTCATAACCCCGACGGCCTCCACCAAGAACCTCCTCCCCCACTGTAAATATCCACAGCTTTCCATAAGCAGATGACATCAGGCACAGGAAGGGTTAAGTGAACCGCCTGTGTATTCTGTATCCTGGTCATGACTACATAAAGTGATGGTGGACACAGACAATTAAAGGGGCACTCCGACCATACGCAGTTCTGTCAAAACTGTATGAACCCCCCCACCATCCCCTTGATTCTCCTAATAGGTGATGGCACCAGAGGTGAGAGAACCCCCAGCAGATATTTATTGCATATCATAAAGTCTAAGGTCGGAATACCTCTTTAAAGGACAGTTCCACCCCCACGGGGCAAATCGGTCATTCTGCATACATATGTAATTTTATAAAACGAGACGTGAATGAGTAAAAGGGGGCGTGTCTGTGACAACCTCATAACCTGGAACCGTACTCAAAATCACATCGGTAGTCATGAATTCTAGTCAAAAGCGAGCGCGCATCTATGACAACCACTTAACCTGGAAAAAATATACAGTACGGTAGTACTTCTGGTAGGACACGCATTCTAAGCCCGTCTGCAAAACCAGTGAGTGAAATCACCACCCTCCATAGGAGCATGGAGACCTGGAGTGGTCACCTGCACGCTACAGTCCCAATTGCTAGGCAACATCCCAAATAAGTTTGGATCGTGTTTTCTGTGACCCTCGAATCCTAATAAAATTTTAAGTACGGTTCTAGTCTCGAACTCTGCCACTTAACTCAACCAGCTCCTGCCAACACCCATATCTGGTTGCTAGGCAACTAAACACCTCCTTCTCTGGTTCCAACATCAAACGAGGCCTTACTAGATCTGGCACTGGCTCTACTTCACACAACAGCCAACAGTACCTCGTGACTTGAATCCTGATTTGACCCTGACCTTGTCCTGGTTCCTGGCTCTGTGCCTTTGGCTGCCATTGTCCACACAGTACCTGTTCTACTCAAACGCGGCCTTACTAGATCCGGCACTGGCTCTACTTCTCACAACAGCCAACAGTACCTCGTGACTTGAATCTTGATTTGACCTGACCTTGCCCTAGTTCCTGGCTCTGTGCCTTTGGCTGCCATTGTCCAAACAGTACCTGTTCTACTCAAGCGAGGCCTTACTAGATCCGGCACTGGCTCTACTTCACACAACAGCCAACAGTACCTCGTGACTTGAATCTTGATTTGACCTGACCTTGCCCTAGTTCCTGGCTCTGTGCCTTTGGCTGCCATTGTCCAAACAGTACCTGTTCTACTCAAGCGAGGCCTTACTAGATCCGGCACTGGCTCTACTTCACACAACAGCCAACAGTACCTCGTGACTTGAATCTTGATTTGACCTGACCTTGCCCTAGTTCCTGGCTCTGTGCCTTTGGCTGCCATTGTCCAAACAGTACCTGTTCTACTCAAGCGAGGCCTTACTAGATCCGGCACTGGCTCTACTTCTCACAACAGCCAACAGTACCTCGTGACTTGAATCCTGATTTGACCCTGACCTTGTCCTGGTTCCTGGCTCTGTGCCTTTGGCTGCCATTGTCCACACAGTACCTGTTCTACTCAAACGAGGCCTTACTAGATCTGGCACTGGCTCTACTTCACACAACAGCCAACAGTACCTCGTGACTTGAATCCTGATTTGACCTGACCTTGCCCTAGTTCCTGGCTCTGTGCCTTTGGCTGCCATTGTCCAAACAGTACCTGTTCTACTCAAACGAGGCCTTACTAGATCCGGCACTGGCTCTCCTTCTCACAACAGCCAACAGTACCTCGTGACATGAATCCTGATTTGACCCTGACCTTGTCCTGGTTTCTGGCTCTGTGCCTTTGGCTGCCATTGTCCACACAGTACCTGTTCTACTCAAACGAGGCCTTACTAGATCCGGCACTGGCTCTACATCACACAACAGCCAACAGTACCTCGTGACTTGAATCCTGATTTGACCTGACCTTGCCCTAGTTCCTGGCTCTGTGCCTTTGGCTGCCATTGTCCACACAGTACCTGTTCTACTCAAATGAGGCCTTACTAGATCTGGCACTGGCTCTACATCACACAACAGCCAACAGTACCTCGTGACTTGAATCCTGATTTGACCTGACCTTGCCCTAGTTCCTGGCTCTGTGCCTTTGGCTGCCATTGTCCAAACAGTATCTGTTCTACTCAAACGCGGCCTTACTAGATCCGGCACTGGCTCTACTTCACACAACAGCCAACAGTACCTCGTGACTTGAATCCTGATTTGACCTGACCTTGCCCTAGTTCCTGGCTCTGTGCCTTTGGCTGCCATTGTCCACACAGTACCTGTTCTACTCAAACGAGGCCTTACTAGATCCGGCACTGGCTCTACTTCACACAACAGCCAACAGTACCTTTTAACTTGACTCCTGATTTCACTCTGACCCTGACCTTGCCCTAGTTCCTGGCTCTGTGCCTTTAGCTGCAATTGCCCACATGGCGCCTGTGTCCTTGACTAAACTAAGAGTGACTTTTTGTCTCCAATTTAAATCTTGTTTTCACCCAGAGTTTCCTATTTTTAATTTTTTTATTTATTTGTTTACAGTGGCGTTAAATTAAAGAGGTTCTGCAGTTTTTTTAAACTGATAATCTATCCTCTGGATAGATCATCAGCATCTGATCGGCGGGTGTCCAAAAGCGCCGTTTCAAACAGCTGATCGGCAGGGATCCTGGGTGTCGGATCCCCGCCGATTAGATGCTGATGATCTATCCAGAGGATAGATGCAGAACCCCTTTAAGAAAACAGAAGCTGTCAATATTAATTCTGGAACTGGAAGAAATTTTTATCCTGGAAGAAATTCAATATTGAAGTCAGAAATATGTTTCCTGTCTCACACATAAAACATGAGTTTTTTCACACAGATCTTTATCAGATCTGCTGTCGGCTCCTCACAGCAATAACTGTGACAATTATACCGTTTTTAGCGCCATACTTTGCTCTGATTCATTTCTTTATATAAATTTATAACAAACGGCCCTCCAATTTTTGTTATACAGAGCTACAGAGCTCCAAATCTTCTAAGTCGGTGAAGAAATTCTACCTGCCTGCAGCCACCACTAGAGGGAGCTGAAGAGCATGCTGCATAAGTGGTGAGCTCCCCCTAGTGTCAGCTGTAGGCAGAGAGAATTTTATCATGTAACTCTGGAGGAAAGCAGAAGGGTTTTTGGAACTCTGCATTTTGAAATGACTGTAAGTCATGGCAATACATCTACATGTAAATAATCTCAAAATTATTCCAAAAGTATTCACACCACTTCTTTTTTTGTTTTGTTTATCATATTTTACTATGGTACCGAAAAAAAACAGTGGCCTCCAAAAAAGTTTGCAACTATCAGGAGGATTCTCAGGCTGCTTAGACAAGTAGACTAGGAGGGGTTAGGGAGGTGACCAAGAGCTCAATGGTCATTCTGACAGATCTTCAGAGACTATAGGGATGGGACAACCTTCCAGAGGAACAACCATCTCTGCCAACCTCTACCAATATGGCAGAGGTACTATTATTTAGCAACAGCCACATGGAGTTCGTCAGAAAGCACTTATAGGACTTTGAGACCAGATTCACTGTGACCAGGCAAAAGGCCGCACTTGAACCCTAATATATGTGGAGAGACCTAAAAAGAGCTGAATTGATGCTCCCCATCAGAACTTCAGAGGATCTACAAGGTAATGAAAGATTTCAGGCCATGGTTGCTGCAAAAGCAAATAAAGTGTGTCAATATGTAGTGCCCTGGAGAAAGGGTAATTTGGACTATGGGCGTTTGGGGACATTTGTCCCTACTGCTACTATGCAATTCCATCAACTCGAGATTTGGGGAGGGGGACAGACACACTGACCTTCTGGTTTAGCTCTGCTTATGTCTGGAAAAACTGCTTCATCATTTCTGTTGACTATTATTGATTTTCTAATGACAGACGGAAATTGTAACATTGTATCTGTTTGTGCTGAGTTTCTCCACTCCTGTCACTAGAAGGTTCTAGTTCAGCTAGAAACTATATATAAGGAGAGCAGTCCCTAATGGTCCGCAGATAGGGATCAGTGCTTAGTAAGAGAGACTCTGCCAGACTGTGTGAGCGACTAGAAGAAGATGCTGATACGGGGATACTCTGCCACAGATCCTGAGACAGCGTCCTTTGACCAGGGTACAGGGCTTCTAAGAGAAAGGGAGAGCTAGCTCAGGATATACCCTCAGCGCAGAACCTTCTTCTGCCAGAGAGCAGACTGGAGAAGCCAGCTTAGTGCACTGTCTGTATAGTTTTGCACTTGAGTTCCTCCAGTAAAGAAGCGCACTGGTTTACTGCAGACCCTGACTCTCTAGGCTTATTTCCTATTGGGATGCACCAGACTTTATCAGCTCTTCTGGAGAGCACCAACATGTGGCGACATCTCATCAGTGTATGAGGAACCCGGTTTGGAGGACCACCCTAAACTCAGGCACTGCAAATACTTAAGGAAATAAATATATATATATATGTTTTTTTTTTATAGAAACAGGCCCACTCCAGTCCTGGGTGCTCTAGCACGGGGTGACGAACAGCAGAGGGTGGGCAGAACCAGGCTTGTGATTGCTGATTATAGGTCTTCATTGGAAAAAAAATAAAAAATCTCTTGCTAATTTCTAAATGATTGCAATTAAAGTTTTATCTCTCAAGAAGGAAATGAACCCTTTGCAGGTGGTTGCAGCAGTGATGAAGGATGAGGGCTCTAGAAGAGCCCTTCCCAGAATCCTACCCAGCCTTGGCGCTGATCCCGGCCTCTGATCATCGACAATGGAGCCCTATAAGAATGGCGCTCATCATCACACATCTCGGAAACTCCAGAAGATGAACCGGGACGACAAGCAGCTTTGTGGTGGTTTCCGGACTTCGGCCAGAAAATAGGCATAATCACGAGGGCTACTCCATATGTAGCAGCGAATTCCGCAGATGGAGCGGCTCATGATACTATCATTGTGTGAATGTGCTGAACGGGCAATTATGAAAAAAAATCACTGCCGGAATACAAACCCTCAAAAAAAAAAAAAAAAAATTTAAAAACTAGAAAATTGAAGGGCAACTCCATTCACAAAGCTACTAACATCGAGACCACCCTGCACTTAACATGTCTGTGGGGGGGGGTCCTAAAACATGATATTAATATACTGAAACACAATAAATACATGGGAGTAACAAAGGAAAAAGAAAAGTACTATTAGTAAATATTAGGGTATGATTACTTATGCAATGGCCTAATATATTATATTAGCTGATTCCAAAGTAATGAATCTTTTGAAGAGCCAATCAGGAAATCTGATGTCCAATTTGGGGGGGTTTAATAAATTCCATGTGGGTCAGTATTTTTGGGTAGCGGTTGCCCGTCATTACTGAACGCTAGTGTTGACTCCAGCTTACAAACATTGTCTATTGGAGCCTATGGTAATCTGTAATCCACCTCCTGCCTCTTCAGAGTCGCAGGCCGCTTGCTCTGTCACTCTCCATGCTTTACACTGCAGCTTTGCCCACCCCCAAAGCTCATCGGGGAGTTAATAGATGGAAAGCAAAGACATCGTGATAATAAACGAGCAGCCAAACCGCCAGTGAGAAGGCAAAAATGACGTCACCTTAATGAGACACAGTGAGGGGCGCACTTACTTTTGCGAATGTGATCATTTCTAGCCAATATAGAACCGGTCTGAGCTATTAATGCCTGTTCCACTTCATACCGTCTGCCTCATCTTCCCCTCTCACACCATACGTCAGTCTGTTACACCTTCGGGTGCGATTTCACCGGAAAACCTAAAATTAGAATGCTACTAGGGGTATCGTAATGTGCCGGCCGCCGCCCCGGAATGCGCCATCTGTGAGTAAACACGCTAATTATGGCGTAGCAGGGTCTGAGGCGGCGTCTCTGGTTAAATTTTCATACCTGATTAAATATGAATAGCGTCTGGAATCCTTACAAGTCACATGCATTATTCAGCATAAATCAGGTTTCTCACTCCGGGTTGTTGAGTACAAGACATTTTCATTTCATGGAGAGAAGTAAAAGGATTTGTTTTGGGTGAGAATCCTGAATTTCCTTTGATGGTCGTTTTATTTTGTGCAAGATTTGTGTCAAATGTATTAAAAGGGGAACTTTTGGACCCCGATGCAAAAGTCAACACGCCCTTCCCAAATTGGCTCTTCCTTAATTGCATTCTGTTTTTTTTTTTTTATGGAAATCAAGTTGTTCAAAGTGGATGAAGTGCACCTCGAGGGGGCGGAGGAGGATTAGGAGGGGTGCCGCGATGGGAGCTGAAAAAATTACAAATTCTTCATTTACGGGTATGCGACTGGGACGCCCACCAGGAGAACCGGTGATTCAGGTAACGGGGGTCACAGTTCAGGTGATTTAGGTACAGGGGGGGGTCACAGTGGTTTGGTTTAGTCAATCAGAGCCCCTCTGTATAGGCGCTGTATAGCTTCTGCCCAGATCCACTCTGAACACTTACCGTTGACCTGTTAGGGCTAATGAGGCCCCCAATTTGCCCTCCCCAAAAAAGCCTTGAAGAGCAGGATCTCTCTATCTTTAGGGCCACTTCGTTCCCCAAAAGTCAACCCCCTTCCTCCCTCTGCACCCCCAAATCACCTAGGTAGGTTGTTCTCTGCCAGAACTACTGTATGCTGGCAATGTGAAGCTAGCCTTCCGCTTCTCACACAAAGGACACATACGGCACATGTGCTTCTTATACAAAGGACACATACGGCACATGTGCTTCTTACACAAAGGACACATACGGCACATGTGCTTCTTACACAAAGGACACATACGGCACATGTGCTTCTTACACAAAGGACACATACCGCACATGTGCTTCTTACACAAAGGACACATACCGCACATGTGCTTCTTACACAAAGGACACATACGGCACATGTGCTTCTTACACAAAGGACACATACGGCACATGTGCTTCTTACACAAAGGACACATACCGCACATGTGCTTCTTACACAAAGGACACATACCGCACATGTGCTTCTTACACAAAGGACACATACGGCACATGTGCTTCTTACACAAAGGACACATACCGCACATGTGCTTCTTACACAAAGGACACATACCGCACATGTGCTTCTTACACAAAGGACACATACGGCACATGTGCTTCTTACACAAAGGACACATACGGCACATGTGCTTCTTACACAAAGGACACATACGGCACATGTGCTTCTCACACAAAGGACACATACGGCACATGTGCTTCTTACACAAAGGACACATACGGCACATGTGCGTCTTACACAAAGGACACATACGGCACATGTGCTTCTTACACACAGGACACATACGGCACATGTGCTTGTTACACAAAGGACACATACCGCACATACACTTCTCACACCAAGCATACATACTGCACATGAATTTCTCAAATAATGGAAACATACCGCACATGCACTTCTCACACAAAGGACTTCTCACAAGCTTTAAAAATACTGCACAAGCGCCATGCCAAACACATGCATTCACATACAGCACATGCAGCGCTCATGCTCTGGACACATGCCGCCCCAGCACCACTTTATACCACCATTACTTGTCCGGTGCTGATCCTTGGTAAATCGAGTCCCCTGCTGCTTGCCCTGTTGTGTCTCAGAGGGCCCCCACTCTCCTCTGGGCCCTTGGACACCTGTGGAGGAAAATCCACTAAGGTCCTGGTTGAACACAGTGGACAAATCCTTGAAGCATAAAATAGTCCAAATTGTACCCTTCAAATTCTTCTAACTCTGCAGTAACTTTTTATTTAAAAAAAAAATTTGTTTACAAAATATATTATTTTTATTCCTTTCACACGTATACTGGACTGTAAAGAAGAATCTGGAACGTTTCGTTGAACGGTCCGGCGATGCGCGCTGCACTGTACATGTGCCGGTCCATTTACAGATAACGCATTAATGCAGAAAATGCAAACTCAGAAGTGAAGACTCCGCAGAGCGGCCATCGCTTCTTTCTGATTAAAGCCCCAATGAATCAGGGTGTCACATCGAAGCGGAGGAACCATTTATTACAGGCAGAGCTCTACATGTCGTCAGCATGTTTCTGCTGAGTACCACAAAGACCGAAGAGATGCTTGACATTACTGTACGGAAAAATAAATGCTACAGATGGTCCGGCACCATTTAAAGGGGTAGGAGCGCTATTTTCTTAAAAGAAACGCATTGTAGGGTGGGGAACATAAATCATTTCTAGGTATGTTATTCCAAAGGAAATGCTGTTCAAAAAAATTAATCCCATAGCTGGGGGCGCTGTTGCATCAGTCTTTAGGGGAAGGATTTGCAGCCGTCTGTGGTAAGAAGTGGTACTGCAGGTGGCAAAAGTGACGGTAAGCTGCAGCAACTGTGCAACCCCATCCTCCTCCTCCCCATTTTTATTCTACAAGGACATGCTGATTACTGATAATAATTATCAATTCATATGAACAGGTCAAATATCACTGATATTATTACACAGCATTAGTGCAACAGGAAGTTGTCTCTTGCAAAGAAATCCCTGATGGAAGGTCAAGGGTTAAAGAGAATCCATTAAACCAGTCAAATTCTCTTTATTAAGTGGTTTTCCGAGCGCCGGTGCCAGTCATTTTACAGAAGAATTTAATTAACATTAATGCCTCATTTAATCTCCTATTAATAATACTGATGTCACCTAACAGAAGAAGACGTCAGCCTGAAATTACACCGGAGGAGACGCATCGAGAGTAAATAATCCCCCCTCCAAATAATGTCTCCATACATGTAATACAGAGGTGTCAACATTCACATTGTAATCACCGATATGTGACACAGAGGCAAATTTACTACTATAATAGAACAACTACAACACTGTTAAATACCTGCAACAATATAACTATCATAATACCGCTCCTATGTACAAGAATATAACTATAATACTGCTCCTATGTACAGGAATATAACTACTATAATACTGCTCCTATGTACAAGAATATAACTACTATAATACTACCTCCTATGTACAAGATTATTACTACTATAATACTGCTCCTATGTACAAGAATATAACTACTATAATACTGCTCCTATGTACAGGAATATAACTCCTATAATACTGTATCCCATGTACAAGAATATAGCTACTATAATACTGACTCCCATGTACAGGAATATAACTACTATAATACTGCTCCTATGTACAAGAATATAGCTACTATAATACTGACTCCCATGTACAGGAATATAACTACTATAATACTGCTCCTATGTACAAGAATATAACTACTATAATACTGCTCCTATGTACAAGAATATAACTACTATAATACTGCTCCTATGTACAAAGAATATAACTACTATAATACTGCCTCCTATGTACAAGAATATAACTACTATAATACTGCTCCTATGTACAGGAATATAACTACTATAATACTGCTCCTATGTACAAAGAATATAACTACTATAATACTGCCTCCTATGTACAAGAATATAACTACTATAATACTGCTCCTATGTACAAGAATATAACTACTATAATACTGCTCCTATGTACAAGAATATAACTACTATATACTGCTCCTATGTACAAGAATATAACTACTATAATACTGCTCCTATGTACAAGAATATAACTACTATAATACTGCTCCTATGTACAAGAATATAACTACTATAATACTGCTATGTACAAGAATATAACTACTATAATACTGCTCCTATGTACAAGAATATAACTACTATAATACTGCTCCTATGTACAAGAATATAACTACTATAATACTCCTATGTACAAGAATATAACTACTATAATACTGCTCCTATGTACAAGAATATAACTACTATAATACTGCTCCTATGTACAAGAATATAACTACTATAATACTGCTCCTATGTACAAGAATATAACTACTATAATACTGCTCCTATGTACAAGAATATAACTACTATAATACTGCTCCTATGTACAAGAATATAACTACTATAATACTGCTCCTATGTACAAGAATATATACTATAATACTGCTCCTATGTACAAGAATATAACTATAAATACTGCTCCTATGTACAAGAAATATACTATAATACTGCTCCTATGTACAAGAATATAACTACTATAATACTGCTCCTATGTACAAGAATATAACTACTAATACTGCTCCTATGTACAAGAATATAACTATAATACTGCTCCTATGTACAAGAATATAACTACTATAATACTGCTATGTACAAGAATATAACTACTATAATACTGCTCCTATGTACAAGAATATAACTACTATAATACTGCTCCTATGTACAAGAATATAACTACTATAATACTGCTCCTATGTACAAGAATATAACTACTATAATACTGCTCCTATGTACAAGAATATACTACTAATACTGCTCCTATGTACAAGAATATAACTACTATAATACTGCTCCTATGTACAAGAATATAACTACTATAATACTGCTCCTATGTACAAGAATATAACTACTAATACTGCTCCTATGTACAAGAATATAACTACTATAATACTGCTCCTATGTACAAGAATATAACTACTATAATACTGCTCCTATGTACAAGAATATAACTACTATAATACTGCTCCTATGTACAAGAATATAACTACTATAATACTGCTCCTATGTACAAGAATATAACTACTATAATACTGCTCCTATGTACAAGAATATAACTACTATAATACTGCTCCTATGTACAAGAATATAACTACTATAATACTGCTCCTATGTACAAGAATATAACTACTATAATACTGCTCCTATGTACAAGAATATAACTACTATAATACTGCTCCTATGTACAAGAATATAACTACTATAATACTGCTCCTATGTACAAGAATATAACTACTATAATACTGCTCCTATGTACAAGAATATAACTACTATAATACTGCTCCTATGTACAAGAATATAACTACTATAATACTGCTCCTATGTACAAGAATATAACTACTATAATACTGCTCCTATGTACAAGAATATAACTACTATAATACTGCTCCTATGTACAAGAATATAACTACTATAATACTGCTCCTATGTACAAGAATATAACTACTATAATACTGCTCCTATGTACAAGAATATAACTACTATAATACTGCTCCTATGTACAAGAATATAACTACTATAATACTGCTCCTATGTACAAGAATATAACTACTATAATACTGCTCCTATGTACAAGAATATAACTACTATAATACTGCTCCTATGTACAAGAATATAACTACTATAATACTGCTCCTATGTACAAGAATATAACTACTATAATACTGCTCCTATGTACAAGAATATAACTACTAATACTGCTCCTATGTACAAGAATATAACTACTATAATACTGCTCCTATGTACAAGAATATAACTACTATAATACTGCTCCTATGTACAAGAATATAACTACTATAATACTGCTCCTATGTACAAGAATATAACTACTATAATACTGCTCCTATGTACAAGAATATAACTACTATAATACTGCTCCTATGTACAAGAATATAACTACTATAATACTGCTCCTATGTACAAGAATATAACTACTATAATACTGCTCCTATGTACAAGAATATAACTACTATAATACTGCTCCTATGTACAGGAATATAACTACTATAATACTGCCTCCTATGTACAAGAATATACTACTATAATACTGCTCCTATGTAACAAGAATTAGTAACTACTATATACTGCTCCTATGTACAAAGAATATAACTACTATAATACTGCCTCCTATGTACAAGATATAACTACTATAATACTGCCTCCTATGTACAAGAATATAACTACTATAATACTGCTCCTATGTACAAGAATATAACTACTATTAATACTGCTCCTATGTACAAGGAATATAACTACTATAATACTGCTCCTATGTACAAGAATATACTACTAATACTGCTCCTAATGTACAAGAATATAACTACTATAACTGCTCCTATGTACAGAATATAACTACTATAATACTGCCTCCTATGTACAAGAATCTAGAGTCTACTATCATACTGCTTCCTATGTACAAGAATATAGACTACATATAATACTGCTCCAATGTACAGGAATATAACTTTACTATAATACTGCCTCCTATGTACAAGAATCTAACTTACTATAATACTGCTTCCTATGTACAAGAATATAACTACTATAAGTACTGCTCCTATGTACAAGAATATAACTACTATAATACTGCATCCTATGACAAGGAAGTATAAACTACTATAATACTGCCTCTCATGTACAAGAATATAACTACTATAATTCCTACCTCCATATGTACACAGAATATAACTACTATTAATACTGCTCTATGTGACAAGAATATAACTACTATAATACTGCTCCTATGTACAAGAATATAACTACTATAATACTGCTCCTATGTACAAGAATATAACTACTATAATACTGCTCCTATGTACAAGAATATAACTACTATAATACTGCTCCTATGTACAAGAATATAACTACTATATACTGCTCCTATGTACAAGAATATAACTACTATAATACTGCTCCTATGTACAAGAATATAACTACTATTAAATGCTTACTGCTTGCTCCTATGTACAAGAATTAAACTACTATAATACTGCCTCCTATATACATAATATAACTACTATAATACTGCTCCTATGTACAGGAATATAACTACTATAATACTGCTCCTATGGTACAATAATATAACTACTGTAAGGCTAGTTTTCACACTTGCGGCAGGACGATCCGACAGGCTGTTTCACCATGTCGGATCCATCCTGCGGCGATTTCGCCGTGCCCGCCGACCGCCGCTCCGTCCCCATTGACTATAATGGGGACGGGTGCGGAGCTCCGGCGCAGCACGGCGTGCACGGAGAAGCCGCCGGACTAAAAAAGCCTGACAATGCAGTAATTTAGTCCGGCGGCCTTTCTCCGTGCACCGCCGTGCTGCGCCGGAGCTCCGCCCCCGGCCCATTATAGTCAATGGGGACGGAGCGGCGATCCGGCAGCACGGCAAAATAGCCGCAGGACGGATCCGACACGGTGAACAGCCTGTCGGATCCGTCCTGCCGCAAGTGTGAAAGAACCCTAAGACTGGAGATAACGTGGTATCAGCGGTCCCGCATCACACAGTAAAGCTCCTATTTGATTTTCTGCCAGTAAGGCCTCATGCACACGACCGTTGTTGTGTTCCGTTGTTCCATGTCCGTTTTTGTTTCCGTGTGTCTTCCTTTATTTTTGGAGGATCACCAGACATGAAGGAAAGTAAAAAAAAAGTCTAAGTCAAATTTGCTATGCAAATGATAGGAAAAAAACGGACGCGGATGACAATCTTGTCTGCCTACGCGTTTTTTCACGGACCCATTGACCTGAATAGGTCCACAAACCGTTTTCCGTGAAAAAAATAGGACAGGTTATATTTTTTTGACGGACTGAAACCACGGATCACGGACGCGGATGAGAAACGGTGCATTAGCCGAGTTTTCAACGGACCCATTGAAAGTCAATGGGTCCGCAGAAAATCATGAAAAACGGAACAACGGACACGGAATGAAACAACGGTCGTGTGAATGAGGTCTAACAAGCACTATTACCACCATTTACATGGAGCAGTCACCAGGCGGTATTATTAGTTTGATTCTCTGGGCGCACCCAGTACTGTGTACTATAGTAAGCAGAGTATCTCAGTTACATGATGCGATGTGCTGCTGACACAATTTTTAGGATTAGGTAAACGACGCTGACCAACGATCGCACGTGTAATAAGCATATAATGGGCAGCAGCGCTGATTACGTTGTTGCGGTTCGTGTCCGCTTTATTATACTGTGTATATACGATTCGGCGCAGTCCATAAGGTGCGGTGTATTTCACACCACGCTGGGTTTTCGCTGCTGTGTGTCTCTGGCTGCCCGAGCTCTATAGGTAAGTGCGACCTCTGGATGATCGTCCCCGCCGGCAGTGAGACAAGTGGGACAGAGCGCGACGCAGAAAGGGCTACACGGATGATGGGATCTAATCCTGCGATTAGCGTCCTCTGTAAGGAGATTAGTGAAATCTCGTGTACATGCCAGCGCAGAGCGTAAGCTTCGCCCTCGTTAGGAAAATGGAAATGATAAGTCCTGCGTGCGGAGAAATGCAGCAGCGCCATCTGCAACTCTGTGCAGCGGGCCCGACATCAGGAAGGGCACGCCCAGGAATCTCAGGGCCCTGAGCTGTATCTAGGCCTGCCATGTGTGATACAGTCTCAGAGGACTGCACAGCATTACACCCCCCCCTCCAATGGTTTCTCTCGCTCTTCTGGCCGCAGCGTCATAAGGTGTCGTCTGGAGCAGCGGTGCCCAGTCTGTCTGAGCCGCTGATCCCTTCAGTCTGGATTGTGCCGCAGCGACAATCAGACAATGCCAGGCAGAACTGCCCAGAAATCAGGGGTTTCCGGAAAAGTCACCCAGCTTTCCTAGAGTCCAGAACGGCAGATCTGTCATTGCCTTAATGTGGTCACATCATCCTGCCCCCACCCCCCTTCCCCCCGCCGGGCATGTACTAAATACATGACCTCAGAGTCCAGAGACCCCACAGCACCCAGTGCACAGAAGAGACTCCCCAGAAAAAGACCTGTGAGGCTGAGGGATTTCAGCTCAGAAGTTTGAATGCAGCTCATGAGAATAACGCAGACTGTAACTCAGGATAAAACAATATAAATGTGCATCTACACAGTGACTGCACCAGCAGAATAGTGAGTGCAGCTCTGGAGTATAATACAGGATGTAACTCAGGATCAGTACAGGATAAGTAATGTATGTACACAGTGACTGCACCAGCAGAATAGTGAGTGCAGCTCTGGAGTATAATACAGGATGTAACTCAGGATCAGTACAGGATAAGTAATGTATGTACACAGTGACTCCACCAGCAGAATAGTGAGTGCAGCTCTGGAGTATAATACAGGATGTAACTCAGGATCAGTACAGGATAAGTAATGTATGTACACAGTGACTCCACCAGCAGTATAGTGAGTGCAGCTCTGGAGTATAATACAGGATGTAACTCAGGATCAGTACAGGATAAGTAATGTAATGTATGTACACAGTGACTGCACCAGCAGAATAGTGAGTGCAGCTCTGGAGTATAATACAGGATGTAACTCAGGATCAGTACAGATAAGTAATGTATGTACACAGTGACTCCACCAGCAGAATAGTGAGTGCAGCTCTGGAGTATAATACAGGATGTAACTCAGGATCAGTACAGGATAAGTAATGTATGTACACAGTGACTGCACCAGCAGAATAGTGAGTGCAGCTCTGGAGTATAATACAGGATGTAACTCAGGATCAGTACAGGATAAGTAATGTATGTACACAGTGACTGCACCAGCAGAATAGTGAGTGCAGCTCTGGAGTATAATACAGGATGTAACTCAGGATCAGTACAGGATAAGTAATGTATGCACACAGTGACTGCACCAGCAGAATAGTGAGTGCAGCTCTGGAGTATAATACAGGATGTAACTCAGGATCAGTACAGGGTAAGTAATGTATGTACACAGTGACTGCACCAGCAGAATAGTGAGTGCAGCTCTGGAGTATAATACAGGATGTAACTCAGGATCAGTACAGGATAAGTAATGTATGTACACAATGACTGCACCAGCAGAATAGTGAGTGCAGCTCTGGAGTATAATACAGGATGTAACTCAGGATCAGTACAAGATAAGTAATGTATGTACACAGTGACTGCACCAGCAGAATAGTGAGTGCAGCTCTGGAGTATAATACAGGATGTAACTCAGGATCAGTGCAGGATAAGTAATGTATGTACACAGTGACTGCACCAGCAGAATAGTGAGTGCAGCTCTGGAGTATAATACAGGATGCAACTCAGGATCAGTACAGGATAAGTAATGACCCACTGTTATATACCTTTTATGTCTTTATATAAGGTTCTGTGTGATATTTATACCCCTCTCCCGCTCTGCACACTCCTCACTGACAGCTGCCCCCCGCTTGTGCAGACAACATGACATTGTTTCACGCTGCTGGTAAATGTGCTGATACAGAGTTGTTAATTCCAGCGCCAATTAGCTGTGAGCACATAATGAGAGCCGGTGTTGACTTTGTACATGGAAGGTGATCGGGGGAATATGCTCGTTATGCGTCACTGAGCGACATTTGTAGAGTTTATTAAAGCAGATTAACTCCTCGTGACCAGGATCATATCATCTCAGCCGCACCTATGTGCTGCCATACCACTGTCTACCACCAGGGGCCCAATAAATACACCGGACACAAACATCATAAACCATTAAAGGAGAACTCCAAAAATTCTACATAAAATCCGCTTCATAAAATATCGTATAACTGTAGATGCCAGGAAAATAAATACAACTCCAACTGCGTGCGCGGATTAATGAAGTGCCACTCCGGCTGCGGGCCTGACATTTACACTGTACCCGCGACGCTTGATCCGCAATGAAGCGGCAGGGGAGCTCTATAAACACTTTCACACCGACACAAGCCAAACCGCGTCTCACCATTCCGGTCACATGTTGCTCCGCACCGTCCTTGCGCCTCTTTAATTAATTTCTGTGTAATTACTATTGATTTCTTACAGCCGGATGACGGTCATATGATTGAACCGGTGGGGATCCCTCAGGCCAGGAACTGCGCCGCGTTCTCCCTGTTCCGTGTGACCGCTGTGTATCTACCAGCAGCTCATTTCATGCTTGACTTGAAAAATAACTTTATCAGGATTTAGATCCCAAATTCTCTCCTAAGTTCTTACAACCTCTTTATATGGGTCCGAGCTTAGTTTTTCGGATCCTGAGCTCCAAATCTCCTGCTCAGATAAATAATAAAATGTTAAGTAACTGCAGTCACCACTAGGGGAGCTCAGGAGCTTACTGCTGAATGAACACCAACACAGCATGCAGTGAGCTCCCTCTAGTGGTGGCTGCAGGTAGATAAAATTCCATCATCTAAAATCATATCGCTTCCATCATCACCTCTAAATTCTGCAGGGGGTTTGGTACACTGTAATCAGAAAATCACCATAAACATCATCAGCGCAGAATGATGGATTTTATCTACTGCATATTGAAAAAGAGAATGAAATGTTCAAGGGGGGACGTTCACGTAAAACTTACTGGTCTACTTCTCAGCAGCGACATTAGGGAGATTCCAAGAAGTGGTGCGATAATAAGCATCATCGAAAACTAGTTAGGATTTACTCTGCGTAGTGTGGAGAGGTGACACCCCCAAAATGCCCACATCCAATGCATATGAACCCTAAACACCCCCAAAATCAACATAGACACCAAAGTATATTCTGACTCAGACCCCATAATATATTCAAACCTCACAACACAAGTACAGATCCTTAAAACATACCTAAAAATAAGAAGAAACAACAGACAAGACTACCTACACTAATACAGACCCCAGACTAATACCCCTACACTAATACAGACCCCAGACTAATACCCCTACACTAATACAGACCCCAGACTAATACCCCTACACTAATACAGACCCCCGACTAATACCCCTACACTAATACAGACCCCAGACTAATACCCCTACACTAATACAGACCCCAGACTAATACCCCTACACTAATACAGACCCCCGACTAATACCCCTACACTAATACAGACCCCAGACTAATACCCCTACACTAATACAGACCCCAGACTAATACCCCTACACTAATACAGACCCCAGACTAATACCCCTACACTAATACAGACCCCAGACGAGACCCCAGAGCAGACCCTATAAACGTATACATCTCAGACCAAACCCTACACTAAAACAGACACTTAAACTCATACAGATCAAATACATACCTCAGACTAGTACCCCTACACTAATACAGACCCCAGACAAGACCCCCTACACTAATGCAGACCCTAGACCAGACCCCCTAAACTAATACAGTCCGTAGATGATACCCCTTGCACTAATACAGACCCCAGATCAGACCACTTAAACTAATACAGACCCCAGACTGGACCCCTAGATTAATACAGACCACAGACTAGACCCCTTAAACTAATACAGACCCCAGACCAAACCCATTCAACTAATACAGACCTTAGATGAGACCCCCTACACTAATACAGACCCCAGACTAATACCCCTACACTAATACAGACCCCAGACTAATACCCCTACACTAATACAGACCCCCGACTAATACCCCTACACTAATACAGACCCCCGACTAATACCCCTACACTAATACAGACCCCAGACTAATACCCCTACACTAATACAGACCCCAGACGAGACCCCTACACTAATACAGTCCGTAGATGATACCCCTTGCACTAATACAGACCCCAGACAAGACCCCAGAGCAGACCCTATAAACATATACATCTCAGACCAAACCCTACACTAAAACAGACGCTTAAACTCATACAGATCAAATACATACCTCAGACAAGACCCCCTACACTAATACAGACCCCAGACTGGACCCCTTAAACTAATACAGACCCCAGACCAGACCACTTAAACTAATACAGTCCGTAGATGATACCCCTTGCACTAATACAGACCTCAGATGAGACCCCCTACACTAACACAGACCCCAGACCAGACCCCTTAAACTAATACAGACCCCAGACCAGACCCCTTAAACTAATACAGACCCCAGACCAGACCCCTTAAACTAATACAGACCCCAGACCAGACCCCTTAAACTAATACAGACCCCAGACCAGACCCCTTAAACTAATACAGACCCCAGACTGGACCCCTAAAACAATACAGACCCCAGACTAAACCCATTCAACTAATACAGTCCGTAGATGAGACCCCTACACTAACACAGACCCCAGACCAGACCCCTTAAACTAATACAGACCCCAGACTGGACCCCTAGATTAATACAGACCACAGACTAGACCCCTTAAACTAATACAGGCCCCAGACGACACCCCCTACACTAGCACAGACCCCAGACCAGACCCCTTAAACTAATACTGACCCTAGACTGGATCTCTAAATTAATACAAACCCCAAATCAGACCCCTTAATCTAATACAGTCGCCAGACCAGACCCCTAAACGAATACAGACCCCAGATCAAACCCCTTAAACTAAGACAAACCGTAGCCCCTCCTAAATTAATACAGACCCCAGACCAGACCCCCAACACTAATAGACCCCAGACCAGACCCTCTAAACTAATACAGACCCCCAGATCAGACCCCCTGCATTAACACAGAAGCCCAGACTGGACTCACCTAAACCAATACAGACCCCAGACCAGACTCCCTAATCTAATACAGACCCCGAACCAGACCTCCTAAGCTAATACAGACCCTGCAAGGCATTGTGCCAGGTCTAAGGCCTCATACACATGGCAATTTGCCGTCCCCAATGCACGGGCAACGTCCGTGCGGGGGGCCGGGACGCACAGAGACCCATTCTACTTGAATGGGTCCGTGATCCGGAAAAAAAAATAGAACATGCGGTGCGAAGGCACGGACAGAAACACCACGGAAGCACTCCGTAATGCTTCCGTGGGGTTCCATGCTGCAGCTCCGGACCATTCAAGTGAATGGGTCCGCATCCGTGATTGCGGGGAGCAAAAGGCCGGTGCCCGCATATTGCGGACCCGCTGTCCGCGGCCTGCAATACGGCCACGGCCTGCAATACGGCCACGGCTGTGTGCATGAGGCCTAATGGTGAATTTCCTGGTGGCACGTCCCTTTAATCCTGAAGATTGCAGCTGGTCGATGGGAGTCCCAGGAGAGAGGCTTATTTTGAGACCTTGGTGGGCAGCCTGTAATACTTTAGTTCACCTGTGGTGGCACTGTAGGGTTACTTGCTGGATACTCTTGGAGATCCCTGCTGATCGATGGGTGCCCCAGCATTGAGGTAACCTGTAATCAGATTATATTTATTTATTTTTATTTATTTATTTTTCTTTTGGGGGAGGGGGGGGGGCCCATCTAACAAAGATTATTATAAATATGTATAAAGATCGGTCCCCACCTTTAGAAAACCCGCACGAGGCGGCTGATTGTCTTCTCCTTTGTCTTCCTGCACTAAGACGCCGGTGTGAGGTGCATAATAGCATTCATTAATACCGCACGCTGCTCTTCAGTATGCTGCC